>NC_079220.1:50038220-50235720 GCF_029633865.1 Lampris incognitus | reverse complement strand
AGGCTGTGCGTGAGCGTGCGCGTGTGAGTGTGTGCACACACCTGTGTGTGTGTGTGTGTGTGTGTGTGTGTGTGTGTGTGTGTGTGTGTGTGTGTTGTGCAGATCTGACCAGGCTGTACAGCGCATGCATGCTCGTTGCGTGTTTGCGGGCTCCGTGACGTGCTTGCATGCGTGTGCGCGCGCGCGTGTGCGCGCGTGCGTGCTTGCGTGCTCCGTGACGTGCTTGCGTGCGCACGCCGTTGTGCACACAAAGCCTCACAAAGCATTGTCTGTTAACGGGCCCAGCAAACAAACTGCTCTTACGGCGCATACAGATTATTTACCATCTGGCCAATGACATCAACGCACTATTTCTGGGATTTGTGGGAATCAAAGTCCATTTTGGAGAGACTGATTATGTCACCGGCTCCCTTGTCTCAAGGCAAGCGAAACGGATAAATGGAGAGCGGCGGCGGCGGCAGTGGCAGGCAACCTGAGATAGGTGGGGAGGGTCCGCTCGGCTAGCGTCTCTGCCGTCGTGCAGCGGGGTTGTCTGATCTGCATGGTTTTTGTCTAGACACCGGCCAGTTTCTGCAAAGTCGACAGATGTGCGCCCTCAGAATGCAATCTTGGGTGAATGGGCCCTCTGGGAGGTATGCGCTCACGTCCGGCATGTCAGTGGGGAGAGTGACAATTTCAAAGATGGGGTGAGGTGCGAGCTGCACAGCTGGACTTAGCTGGACCTGCAGTTTCCTTGTTTATATTACCTAGCTCGCTACTTTGTAAACTGTAATAGTAACAACAAAAAACCCACATCTGTAGGATTCTGAGATCGTCCGCCGGTGTTTAGTGAACTCGTGTGTGAGCTTAGTGGGGTTGATCGATGCAGATATAACTTCAAAACTCGTATCGGTGTGTTCATCGGTGCAGGGAGACGTTTGAGTGTGACAGCAGGTGCCGGTTTTGCAGGCCTTCCATTTTGCAGCTGCGCCTTCCAATAAACGTCGAAGAGGTGCCTAGCAACCACATCCAGCACCATGTGGTGTAAAATGGAAAATGACGCACGGGGGGGGGGTGGGGTGGGTGGTGGTGGTGGTGACGCTACTGACGGTCTCTTCTTTTTCTCCAGCTACTTCCTCAACGCAGTGACTGTGCAGCCGTAGTTGACAGTCAACGCGTTGTGACAATGTGCACGAGCCCTTTCCGCAGCCCTTTGTGTCAAAACAGGTATTGCAACAAGCTGCCAGAAATCTGTCAGAAATTCGGAAATCGATACTCTGGAATTCCGGCGCCGGTCACTTGAGAGGTGGTTGTCACCGAGCGGGTCTCAGAAACAGCTCCTCCAGAGAAAGGCTGAGCGAGACGCTGCTGTCCCTTGTTGGCTAATCACCCACACGCTCTCCCAATAATGCACTTCACCACAGTTGCGTTACCGCTTCCTCTTATTGTCTCAAATGCAAGAACAAAAACAATGGGAAACAGCACGCGGGACGTCACCCGAATGGCTTACGGTGAAAAAAGGTTAGCCCACCCCCCCCCCAAAACCTCCAGCTGGGGTTTGGGAGCCCTTCCCCTTGCAGCGGAGAGCTTGTTTTCTCCACATGATGAGGAACAGCGCCGTTATCGCCCCCCCCCCCCATGTGAGAACATACGCCTCTGGAGCTTTTGAGTGTCCCGGACAATCGCTGGCAGGGGTCTCAGCAAACAACAACAATAAGTGGAAGCGAAGAGATAAAGGATCTATCCATCCATCCAGCCATTGTCCAGACGGCTTAGCCTGCTCCCAGGGTCGCGGGGGGGGGGATGCTGGAGCCCATCCCTTCAAACGTAACGTCTTGGCAGGTAAAAACCAGCCCCAGCTTTGACGTCTGTTTCAGTTGTGGACAATCTGCTGCACAAAAACAAACATCGCTTGTCCGGCTGGCGTGGCGGTCTGTTCCGTCGCCTAGCAACAGGGGGTCCGCCGGTTCGAATCCCCGCGTTACCTCCGGCTTGGTTGGGTGTCCTCCAGCCACAGTGGGCCGTGTCTGCGGGTGGAAGCCGGATGTGGGTGTGTGTCCTGGTCGCGGCACTAGCGCCTCCTCTGGTCGGTCGGTCGGGGCGCCTGTTCGAGAGGGAAGCGGCCCGGACCCGACACTTCATCCGGGGAAGGATGGCACTTGGGCGGTCCGCTCCCGTTTGCCAGATCTGGGCCAGAACCAAGCCATGGCAATGCCGCATTGTTTGGCATTCAATTTCACCGCCGAGTGGATGACACCCAGCTTTATGTAGCCACCAAGCCTACCTCCACTCCTCCACCCACTTCCTTTTCTGACTGCTTACGAGAAATTAAATCCTGGTTTTCATACCACTTCCTCAAACCGAGCAGTGACAAGGCGAGGTCCTCTTAGTAGGTACTAAATGCACTTTGGCCAAACCCGATAGTTTCCCCCTACCTATTGGCAGTTCTGTACTTCCTCCATCGCCTCGGGTTGAGAGTCTGGGTGTCATCCTGGACAGCACGTTATCTTATGAAGCTCACATCAGCCATGTGACTCGGCCTGCTTACTTCCACCTACGCAATATTAATCATCTCCACCCGTCGCTTACACCCAACAGCGCCGCCATACTCCCTCACACCCTGGTTACATCCTGTATTGACTACTGTAGTTCTGTCCTCTTCGGTCTTCCCTCAAGTGTCTTCATAAACTTCAGTTGGTCCAGAATCCGGCTGCCCGTATCATCACCAGACCTCCTTCCATAGATCACGTCACTCCTGTTCTTCAGTATCTCCATCGGCTCCCTGTTAAATACCGTACTGACTTCAAGGTCCTGCTCCTCGCCTTTAAGGCCCTCAACAACCCGGCTCCTTCATATCTTTCTGAACTCCTTTCATATCCACACGCCCTCCCGCACCCTCACATCCTCGTCTGCTCTCCAACTCACTACCCCATCGGCCCCGCCTGACCACCATGGGGGTCTAGAGCCTTCAGTCGTTCTGCCCCCACCTATGGAGAGCTCTCCCACAAGACCTCCACAACACCGACTCTCTTTCAACCTCCACATCCCATCTCAAAACGCACCTTTTCCAATGGGCATATTCAGTCTGGTCCACACTTCGCTGGGTTTTGTGCAGGTGATGACTTTATACTTCTCTGTTGTGTTAACTTTTTGTCGTCTACCCTGCTCCGTGTTGAGTTTATGTGGTCTGATACAGCGCCGCTTGTTTTTTCTTCTTCTTGTTTTTGTTTTTAAACTGTGTTCTGTAAGGTGTCCTTGAGTGCTCTGAAAGGCGCCCACAAATAAATTGTATCATAATTATTATATTTGCCAAAGGTGGCCCGTATTTGTTTTGTGATATTTGGGGCCATATTCACCATTTAACCACACGGGGCCGCTTCAGGGTCACACCCAGATCACATGTTGCCGAGAGCACCGCGTCTTTGCCGGAGAAAAAAAAAAGGGCCCACATTTGATTTGGCATCAGGCTCACATCCATTTTGGTCGGGGCCAGAAGAGGGCCAGCAGTGCCACATCATGGCCTGAAGTGGCCCACATCCGGATGCTATCTGGGATTTGCAGAACATTTTGTGCAGCGTTCCACAGCAGGGAAGCATTTTTTCCGTCGTGACTTGAATTGACAAGTACCAGTTGTGTCTCCGAGCGCTGATCATAGACGTCGCTAATCGATTTTGCTGTTCGAGGCTAAACATGAAACGCATGTGACATGGAAGGGCGGAGGCCTCGTCGGTGTGGGCACTCGACGCCTTTTGAATCGAATCGCTTCGCTAACTGTCATGCTAAACACATTTATGGGGGCGGCCAGTGCCAAATTAGGCGAGCCGGCGCTCTCCTAAGTCGCCCCCAAACAGAGACCTGGAAAACGCCACCCGCCCCATCTCTGTGCTTGTTACGGCTACGCATTATAAGGCCGTCCTTTGCAAACTTATCTGCCCCTGCAGACAGAGACCGAGTATGTGGCCTGCCTGCCTTGAAATGCAGCTTTGCTGCGCTCTCAGCGGCCCCGACACAGCAAAATGGTCTGTTGACTGAGGCGGCACGCTGCATATTTTGCAGTAAACAGATGGGGGTGGGGTGGTGGTGGGGGGTGGGGTAGTATGGGGGGGGGGTCACATTGCTTGCGTGAAATGATGCGTAGTATTTTCAAGGTTTTGAATGAAAAAGGCCTTCTCAAGGTCAACAATTCTAAAAGGGTAAAATTATAGAGTATGTCGAAAATATTGGATTACTGCAGAAGGAAGTCTTGTGAGTACATTAGTGTGGTCCCCCCCCCCCAAAAAACACACACACACACACATTTCACTTCTGCATAAACACTCATCCCCATATCGTAAGGACGTTCTTTGTGTGTTGGCTTGCGTCGCTCGGCTTGGGTCGCTCGGCTTGTGTTGCTCAAAGCGCTGAACAAAAAAAAATAAAAAAAATAATTGAAAACTCAACAGCAACATCTCTTCCCAGAAATCATGGCCCGGTTGCTCAAGATAATCCACAGCCCTTGCTGTGAGCAGTTCCATGTAGGAACTATTTTCTTAGACCGAACCACACCTACACGAAGCTGCTCAACAATCCAGGTAAGAAAACCACAGAAAGTTGCATCCGCTCATCTGGACACAACATTTATTGAGAGAAACGTCTCATCACTCATCTAAGTGACCTCTTCAGTCCCAGCTGACTGCAGGGACCCCCCACCCTTATAAACAGTACAGTGGCGTAACGACCCAAAACCAACGACCAGTTTCATATGCAGATGACCATTAACTACACTTACAGAGGCCGTGTGTACTGTTCACACAGGATTTGGGAATGTTTGCAATCACAACATTGTAAGACGGCGACAGACGGACTCTTAGACCCCCCCCGCCCCCCTCGCCTCGGTTCAGGGATGGTCGTCCCCTCTTCACATAGACGGCCTCTTTGGCTCATCTGACAGACATCTCTACGGCCGACATCTCCCAAAACTCAGCAACTCGCGCCAAAATGATCTAGATGGATAGATAAGCGCTACGGGCAAGAGGAAGAACGCGTGTTTTTGAGTTTGGGGTGAACTGTCCCTTTAACTTAGCTCCGCTTTAAGTGTGATGAACAATTGATCGTTGCTCCATCATTTCCTCGGGGAGGCTGAGTTGAGCGAAAGACGTTAGCGAGGCATAATGCCCCCCCAGTGTGTTTTTAGGTATGCTTTAGAGTCATGTTAATAACCTGGTGGTGGGGGGGGGCCATCTTGGACCATGAGTGAAATGGCTTTATCATGCTTGGCAAAACTCTCTCTTAAACATAGCACACTTGTATAATGTGAGTATTTGCTCTTTCGTTGCTCAGTTTAATTCAGTATGTGGGAGGACAGGGTACGTAAAGCAGAGTCAGACTCAGGCATTCTTTTACTGCCATGTACATTAAAGGCACTAGGAAGTTGGCTTGGCACAAGCATTGTGATTTACTAAGACAAAACAAGATAAAAACAAGGACAAACAACATTTAGCGAGGTAGTAAAAAAATGATAATGAGACAATAAAAAGACAGCAGCGGCTTTTAAAGTTCAAAATAGTGCATGGGATTATTGCACATAGTTGTCCATATTGCAGCGGCTTTAGTAGCAGTTAGTCCTCAGCAGCTATAGCCAGGTGTGTGTGTGTGTGTGGGGGGGGGGGGCAATGGAGGCTACAGCCAGCATGCACACTATCTAGGTCTACAAGCACAGCTCCCACAATCCTCTGTGCTGCCTTTTCTACCCGGGCCAAGTCCTTCTTGTTCTCCGCTGTGCAGCTGGCATACCACACTGAGACACATTGACAGAGGATGCTTTCTATTGTATTTCTGTAGAAGTTGACGAGCAGCTGAGAGGGGAGACCAGCTTGTTTAAGTTTCCTGAGGAAGAAAGGCCTCTGTTGTGCTTTCTTCACGAGGTGGGAGGTGTTGAGTGACCACATGAGTTCTTTAGTTATGTGGGTTCCCGGGAATCTGATGTTATCCACAACATGCATCTCGTCACCGTTTATGTGCAGTGGGGGTGGGGTGGTCTGCTTGCGTCTCCTAAAGTCCACAATGATCTCCTTTGCTTTTCTGGTCGTCAGGACCGGCCAGATGTTGGACCTCCTCTCTGTAGTGTGTCTCCTTGTTGTTGGTTATGAGTCCCACTATAGTGGTGTCATCAGCAAACTTCGCTATAGTGTTGGAGGAGCGAATAGCGGTGCAATCGTGGGTGAAAAGGGTGAAGAGGGCTGGACTGAGCACACAGCCCTGTGGCACACCTGTGTTCAGGACGAGGGTTGGAGATGTGTGGTTACCTATCCTGACATTTGGTGGTCTGTGAGTGAGAAAGTACATAATCCATGAACAGAGTGAGGTGGTTAATCCTAGGTTGCTGAGTTTGTGTACCAGTTTATGGGGGATTGTCTTATTGAAAGCGCAGCTGAAGTTAATAAAAAGCATCCCGGCATATGTGTTTGCATGCTCCAGGTGGGATAGGGCTGTATGAAGTGTAATTGAGACTGCGTCCTCCGTAGGTCTGTTCCCCCGATAGGCAAATTGGTGGCTGTCCAGATCTGTGGGGATGATGTCCTTGATGTGACAGAGCATAATCCTCTCAAAACACTTCATGATAGCTGAGGTCAGGGCAACCGGGCGATAATCACTGAGGCAGTTGACTGCTGTCTTCTTGGGGGAGGATGGTCATACTCGACCGCCGAGCCGATGAGGAGATATATATCTCCATCCAAACCGCTTATCCGACATAGGGTCGCGACAAATCTAGAAAAAAAATGGTAAAAAGTAAGTCTGTCAGGAGAGTCTGGGGGGCTGTTGATTAGTTTGAGGGGGGGCAGGAGGCGTGTTGATTCATCAGATTGCAACAGGGAAGAAACTATTCCTGCGGTGTGAGCTTTTGTTCCTGATGGACCTCAGTCTTTTGCTAGAGGGCAGAGTCTCAAAAAGGTGGTGTCCAGGGTGGGAGGGGTTGGCAGCGATCTTCTCTGCCCGCCTCAAGGTCGTGAAGGCGTGCAGGTCCTGGAGAGATGGAAGGCAGCAGCCAATCACCTTCTCTGCTGAGCAAACGATGCGCTGCAGCCTGCACTATATACCCTGGAGGTGGCAACAGCATACTAGATGGTGATGGAGGAGGTTAGGATGGACTCCATGATGGAGATGCAGAAATTAACCATTATTGTCTGTGGCAGGCTGAATTTCATCAGCCGCCACAGAAAGTACAGCCTCTGCTTTGCTTTATTGATTAGGGAGCTGATGTTTAGCTCTCACTTGAGGTCCTGAGCAATTGTGGTGCCCAGGAAACAGAACGACTTTACAGTGGCAACTGGGAAGTCACACAGGGTGTGTGTGTGTGTGTGTGTGTGTGTGTGTGTGTGTGTGTGTGTGTGTGTGTGTGTGTGTGTGTGTGTATGTGTGTGTGTGTGTGTGTGTGAAGAGGAGGTGGGTTCCTGCTGCACTAGGAAATCAGGTGGTCTAACTCCCGTCTGTAGCAGACTCATCACTCTGGAGCTTGACAGATTGACATCTGAAGGTGGAGCCATTGGTGTAAAGCGAGAAGAGCAGCAGAGACAGGACACAGCCTTGGAGGGCACCATTGTTCATGGACTGAGGTTCTGAGATATGCTTCCCCATCTCGAAATGCTGACTCCTGTTGGTCAGGAAGTCACTTATCCACCTGCAGGTGGAGTGGGGCACGTGGAGCTGGGAGAGTTTGTCCTGGAGGAGAGCAAGGCTAATTGTATTGATTGCGGAGCTGAAGTCCACAAACAGCATCCTGGCGTAGGTACCAGGAGATTCTAGGTGAAGGAGGATAGAGTGAAGAGCCACGCTGACTGTCAACCTGCTGGGTCCGTATGCAAACTGTAATAGATCGGGGGGGGGGGTGCTGATGGACTTGAGGTGGGTCAGCACAAGATGTTCAAAAGCCTTCATCACTACAGAGGTCAGAGCGACAGGTCTTTAGTCATTTAGGCATGTGATCCTTGGGTTTTTGGGGACAGGGATTATGGTGGAGGCTTTGAGGCAGGCTGGCACCCTACAATTCTCAAGGGAGGTGTTACAAATGTCTGTGAACACTGGAGATAGCTGGTCTGCACAGTGTTTAAGAGTTGGGGGGGGGGGACACAGCATCAGGTCCAGCTGCCTTGCAGGGGTTCTGTCTTCTGCACAGCCTAACATCCCTCTTCTGAGTCAAGAGAGAAGATGTGGTAGAGGGGACGGGGGTGCTCAGGCTGGGAGTTTTGGGGGGGGGCAATGGAAATAGAAATGGGGCCCTTGGAAGGGGGGGGTGGACAGAGCTGCTGGAGCTGCTGGATTACAGAGGCTGATGGCTGGGGGCATTGGGAGATACAGTCCCTTTGCCATGCAAATCGACAGTAGAACTCAGCTCATTACCTAGTTTACAGTCATTCAGTGTGGCGGACGACACCATCGTCACCGGCCTCATCTCTGAGAGTGATGCTTACAGATGGAAGCTGACCACCTGGTTTCCTGGTGCAGCCAGAACAACCTGGAGCTTAAACCCCTGAAGACAGTGGAGATGGTGGTGTACTTCAGGAGAACCCCAGCCCTGTGCGACTCCCCATTTACTGTGGAGTCATTCCATTTTCTGGGCACCACCATCACTCAGGACCTCAAGTGGGAGCTAATCATCAGCTCCCTCATCAGCAAAGCACAGCAGAAGATATACTTCCTGCGGCAGCTGAAGAAATTCAACCCGCCGCAGACAATGATAGTGAATTTCTACATCTCCATCACTGAGTCCATGCTAACTTCCTCCATCACCATCTGGTTCGCTACAGCCACCGCCAGGGACCAGGGCAGGCTGCAAGCACATCATTCGCTCGGTGGCGAAGGTGATCAGCTGCCCCGCTCCCATCTCTCCAGGATCTGCATGCCTCCAGGACCTTGAAGCGGGCAGGGAAGATTATTGCCAACCCCTGAGGTCCATCAGGACCAAAACCTCATACCACAAGAACAGTTTTACCCCTGTTATAGTTGGACTAATCAATAGGCCTCTGCCCCCAGCCCTCCACTGAGAGCCACTCTCCCTCACACATATAATATTGCGATCTGTATAAAAATTGCTCTTTTACTTTACTTTTTGCTATTTATATTTTTACAACTGTTTTATATATATATATATATATATATATATATATATATATATATATATATATATATATATATATATACTCATTTTATTTTATTCAAGACAGTATTTTTGTTTCACTCTTAATTGCACCAACGACGCCAAGCTAAATTCCCAGTGCATGTGATGTGAATGGCAATAAAATAATTTCTGATTCTGATCCTTCCCAGAAACAAAGAAACTGCACTGACCAATTAGAGAGAGTTCACAAGAAATTATTTTTGGATAGTCGGTAATCACGCTGTCCGATCTTACAAGGAAGGCACCTAACCATCATCAAGCGATAAAATAGTAAAGGTTATTTTTCATTCTGATTTCGTGGGGATAGTTTTACAAAATTTCTGCGTACTGTTTTGCTCAGATCTTACACAAGATGTATTCTTATCATCTGTTGGGACACCTCACAGCGCAACGTTCGAGAAACCCGGTCACTGAATGAAACCAGAATACAGGAAGTGCAGCTACAGGACACTCTGGTTGTTTTGTGCTTTATCAGATGATCTGATAAACTACTGGTGATGCCAACAACAAAATGTACTTGTGAGACTGGTTCTTAAAAAAAAAAGGGGGGGGGGAATCACAGCGATACACTGATCGGCCAAAACATTAAAACCGCCCGCCTAACATTGTGTAGGTCCCCCCTCGTGCCACCAAAACAGCCCTGACCCATCGAGGCGTGACCTCTGAAGAAGCCACGCGACCTCTGAGGGTGTCCTCTGGTGTCTGGCAGCATGACGTCAGCGGCAGATCCTTTAAGTCCGGTAAGTTGCGAGGTGGGGCCTCCGCGGATCAGACTTGTTTTTCCAGCTCGTCCCACAGATGCTCGATCAGATTGAGATCTGGGGAAACCTGGAGGCCAAAGCAACACCCGGAACTCTGCGTCGTGTTCCTCAAACTGTTTTCTATTTTTGCAGTGTTGTTGCAGAGCTCATCCTGCTGAAAGAGGACACTGCCATCAGGGAATACCGCTGCCATGAAGAGGAGGTGTGCTTGGTCTGTAATGATGTTTAGGTAGGTGGTACGTGTCAAAGTAGCACCCACATGAATGCCAGAACTGAAGGTTTCCCAGCAGAGCATTGCCCGGAGCATCACACTGCCTCTACCGGCTTGCCCTTCCACATGAGGTAAAAGAAAACTTGATTTATCAGACCGGACCACCTTCTTCTATTGCTCCATGATCTGCTGCTCATGTGCCCACTGTAGGCACTTTTGGCGGTTGCACGGGGTGGGGGGGGGGTCATCATGAGCATGCTGACCAGTCTGCGGCTAAGCAGCCCCATCAGCAAGCTGCAATGCAATGTGTGTTCTGACACCTGTCTATCACAGCCAGCATGGTCTTTTCCAGCAGTTTGAGCTACAGTAGCTCTTCTCTGGGACTGGCCCAGATGGTCTAGCCTTCGCTCCCCGTACTTTCACCGGTTGTCCTTTCTTGGACCACTTTCGGGTAGGTGCTGACCACTGCATACTGGGAACACCCCATAAGACCTGCCGTTTCGGGGACGCTCTGACCCAGTCGTCTGGCCATCACAATTTGGCCCTTGCCATAGTCGCTCGGATCCTTACGCTTGCCCATTTCCCCTGCTTCCAACACTTCAACTTCAAGGACTGGCTGTTCACTCGCTGCCTGATACCTCCCACCCCTTGACATGTGCCACTGTAACGAGGTTATCAGCGTCATTCACTTCTCTGTAAGTGGTTTTAATGTTCTGGCTGATTCGTGTATATTACTGCCACACTGCCCCTATGTTTTGCGAAATACACCACGAAGCATTTCACTCCCCTATAAGCAGAGACAAGATCCGGTGATATGCACTGGCTCATATTCTGTAGCACTCAGCCTCAACCTGAGTTCAGGGCTTACTGTGTTCAGCTGTACAAATAATAAATGGCGCCTTTGCTATTGCCAAGATTGCGAATGGTTTCCTGAAATTGGCATGACACAAAGCTTTAAAAGTTCCCTGGGCTTGGTCAAATGTTGCCAAACGAGAAATACACAAAAATATTATGTTGGATAACGTTATTCTTCTGCTTTTCGCTCCTCTTTCAACAGAGAGGGCTGCTCGTTCCCTGCGTTTCCCTCCGCGGGTTTACAGGAATCGTGATTTTGAGTAAATCTCTGAGTCAGTGTGGGAAACCTAAACAGAATGCCTCATTCAGACGACCAAGCTTGTCATACGCGGCCTTGTCATACACTCCAACGCCAGACGAATTCCCAGATTCACACGTTAACCCACTCCGTACACGTTCTGCTGTTTTATTTCCCCAACGTGGACATGCAGCAGTGGTTTTGACTTCTCCTCCACGCCATCCTCCACACCCTTAAACATAGCTCTTGAACTAATTTAATAGGTCACTCCATATCCCCTCTGAAAGCTTTTGAAGGACTATGGACTCCGCTGCAGTTGTGAAATTACAGTGCTGAGCGGTGTAATTGGTTTTAATGATAGTATTGCGGGACCCCCGCCTGCTCTCGTGGTACCTATGTGGAAAGGCTCCCATGGAGACCTCTGGCACATGTGGGAGGTTCTTCCCTTCCAGCCGACTCACCGCTCATCTCTGCCTCACATTCGCTTCAATTATCGTCCCCTGAGAGACATGTGTGGCTAACAACGATGACACAGTCGATTTTCTGGAAACAACTGGAATGTTGTGTATTCATCCCGGTGCTTCCCTAATCCCCCCCCTCACCCCTCCCATCCTCCCATCCTTCCCACCACTATTTGCACTGGTGGTCTGAATCAGACAACACCTGACTCACCTCTGTGGACACAGCTGGTATCTGACAGAACCTGTTGGGCTCTGCGGCGTCATATTCTTGCCCGCAAAAGCCCTCCCCAACTCCCTCTGCCCGCCAGGGTTGGGTAAAAACCAACACTGAAAAAAAAGAAAAGAAAAAAAAGAAAGAAAGAAAGAAAGAAAGAAAGAAAGAAAGAAAGAAAGAAAGAAAGAAAGAAAGAAAGAAAGAAAGAAAGAAGGAAAAAAGCCAAGGCCTTGCCATCAGGGTGGGTCACTTGACTCCAAAACAGCCGACCGATGGAGCTCAAGGGTGGCTTTGCCGCTTTCATCATTGGAATCGCTGCTAAAAGCGAGCCTATAATGTTGCCCCCCCCCCCATCGTTACACTATTCTCTCTAAAGACTCAAGATTTGTTTTACTGTCATTTTTCTCGAAACAGGCCGGTGCATGGAAAAAAAACCAAAAAAAAAAAACAAGACAAGAACGAAATGCGTAGCCCTGGGCTAGAAGAGCACAAATGGACACAAATCAGGAATTCAAAGTAAATTGAAAACAGTTCAGACCATAACAATCCAAAAAATAAACAAGCCAATGGAAACACAGACACTCTGCAAACATTCCTCTATAAACATATATCGGTAAACACTATGAGCAGCAGGCTGTTATTTTCCTGTAAAACACGCCGGCTTGTCGAGCGCTGTATACATAAAGCGACGATGATAATAATGATAAAAATAATAAAAAATAAAGTAATGATAATATACTGAGGCGGTGAACCGTCTAAGGATGTGCTGAACCAGCGGGACTGAGGTTACTAAGTCTTTCTTGGGCTTGTGGCCGTCTGCCTTCCACTGATGAGTAAAACTGAAAGGTGGGTGAGAAGACAAGGCTTGGCATGACTCCTTACCCTGAGGTTAATGTACTCTTATCACCTGATGCTAATCCAGGTCATGACTGAATCAGCAGGAAAAAGAGTTGCTAATAGTATGAGCACACCATCAATCACACACACACACACACACACACACATATATATATATATATATGTTCAGCACCAATCCTTTCTCTTGGTTTGAATAAACTTATTAAACACCACGCTTTTGATACATGCCAAATAAAAAGAAGGAGAAGAAGAGAGGGAAACGCTGCACAACATGACCTTCCCAAGAACTCTGCATGACATGCCTCTACAAATCTTTATTTCAACATCAAAATAAACACATGCACGTACATCCGTGCAGAGATGCAAGTACGCGTATTTTTATATTATGTAGGTACGTATACACGTGCACGTCTTTACGCGTATGTGTGTTTAAGTATATGTGCGCGCGTGCGCGCGTGCGTTTACCTACGCGCCTATATAAATCTACGAATCTTCGATGCAGCGACACAAGTTAAAAAAAAAACCCCAAAACAAAACCAAAAACAAAAACGAAACAACGCCGCTCCCCCCCCCCCCCCCCCCCAAAGAAAGAAACAGAAACGAACATTTGAGAGAAACGAACATTCAGCTCAAAAAGAAATTGGAAATTGGAAACGCCGTTCGCTTTCGCTACCGGCTGTCGCTTTTTAAAAGAAGAAGAAGAAGAAAGAAGAAGAAGAAGAAATCGTTTCTAGCGCCCTCTCGCGGACCGCCGCGCGCCCGTCCCCTCCTCCTCTCTCGTTTTAACTCGGTTTATTCGTCCCCACGCGGTACGTAACGCCTGTAACCTTTCACGTTTCCGATGTTACTTTATCGTTACGTTCCGAGGGGGGCGATTACCGCGATCTCGCCGCCGTTGGAGACTCACGACATGGCGCAGGCCCCCCAGTACAGGCGGCCCCGTGGAGGTGGGGGGGGGGGGAGAGGGAGAGAGGCAGAAAAAAAACCCAAAAAAGCGGCGCACAGTGCTTGGAACTGTCTCTGTACAGTAACTTCATTTTGAAGGACCAACCCGGGGGGGAGGGGGGGGAGGGGACTTCTCATACCAGGAATCCTAAAAAAAAAAAAAAAGCTTACTGTCAATCTGCTGAGAACTGAGCTTTCCTGGAAGAGGGGAGGGGGGGGGAGGAGGAGCCTCCTCGCGCGCACATATGAGCGTGCTCCGCTCGCTCCGACCTCCACTGTGCAGCGCATCGGCCGCCGGGTGTAGAGCTCTCGCCGCGCGCCGCCGACCCAACTTAACGCCACCCGGGACTCGACTGTGGATACGTTGGAGATATCTGGCCGGACCCGAAAACGCGATTTTAGAAACACAACAACAACAACAACCACAACAACAACAACCAAAAAAAAAACGGTTCATTTATTCAGCCGCCTCTTCGAAGTGACTCGGATTTAATTTAAAAGTTGCAAAGTTTGTGAGGAACTCGTTTTAAAGGTGAGGACCCTCTCTCTCTCTCTCTCTCTCTCTCTCTCTCTCTCTCTCTCTCTCTCTCTCTCTCTCTCTCTCTCTCTCTCTCCCCATCCCTGAGGCTAACTTTTCCCCCCAACAAACTTTACCCCCCCCCCGATTATGTGTGTTAGTGTCGGACTGTAGTCATCTGTAAAATGACGTAATAACGGGTTTTGCGGCTGTCGTTACTGGAACTGACCGTGGTGCCCCGGTAGCCGGTGGCAGGGGGGGGAAAAAGAGAAAAGTTTCCCGTAAATTTTGAAAAAACAAAACAAAAAAAACTCCCGCTATAACTTAAGCATCATTCTTATGTTCAAGTCACGATGAGTGTAAGGTTCCTTCAAAATCGCTGAGCTATACTGCAGTAATCGTGTAGTACAGCCTTATGATATACCTTACAGTCTTTCAAGTACATCGCATAGTTTTTGAGTAGAAAATTCAAAATGTTCTTGTGAGTTGACAGTAAAAAAAAAAAAATACCATGAGGGAGTTGAGCAAGCCAGAACCAAGCTAGCCATGTCTTGTTTCTACAGGGTAAAAAAAATTGGGGACTAGTTTTGAGTCTGTTCGGACTACTACTCCCCCCGTACCCCAGGTGCTTTCTGGTTATGTGATGTGCCGTTTAAGATAATTGCTCCCTGAGAGCTTGCCAGTTTAGACCTATACCTCTCATCCAGTAAATCTGGATGAGCACACCTGTGTAAAAATTAGAACATAAAACGAGTATATCTGCAGCAGTCTTTTGAAATAGCCATGCACATTAGCCATCCTTGGTTTAAATCCTGCAACCGCATTGTAAGTGTTGCACATCTTAATCCGCCTCTGCTCTTGTCTTTTCTTTTTCCTTTCTTTTTTTTAGGTGCTTCACTTTTCGACGCACCGTCAACTGATCCAGAGACAGCTCACCGCCGCTCGCTCTCCCCGTGGGAGCTGTAAACCTCCGTTTGACCCCCATCATTTCTTTGCTTGTCTGTGTGGTGCCCAGCGCTCACCAGGCGGTCCCAGAGGGCGGGCACAGAGCCATGGTAACTCACAGCAAATTTAACTCCGCCATGAGCAGCAGCCCCTTCGAACCCAACATGCGGCTGCCTCAGCGTTACAAGACCTTCACCTCCAAGATGCAATACCAGATGGTCCTGTCTACTGTCCACAAACTCCAGGAGAGTGGCTTTTACTGGGGCCCTATCAGTGGCAAAGAGGCCAACGGCATACTGTCATCGGAGCCCATCGGTACATTCCTCATCCGAGACAGCTCTGACAACCGACACCTCTTCACCCTCTGTGTCAAGACGGCATCGGGCACAAAGAACCTGCGCATCCAATGTGACACGGGCCTGTTTTCTTTGCAGACAGACCCTAAGAGTATTCAGTCGGTCCCTCGTTTTGACTGTGTACTCAAGCTTGTCCACTACT
The DNA here is from genome assembly GCF_029633865.1 of Lampris incognitus. Taxonomy (NCBI): domain Eukaryota; kingdom Metazoa; phylum Chordata; class Actinopteri; order Lampriformes; family Lampridae; genus Lampris; species Lampris incognitus. Next base: position 50,220,084 of record NC_079220.1, on the reverse strand, counting down.
ACATGCCCCAGAGCATTGGGGCCCTGTCCGTGGGGAACACACGCAGTGGAAATATGTACTACATCTACTCCGGAGGGGAAAAGATCCCTCTTGAACTCATAAAGCCTCTCCCCTCTAGCCTGTCTAGCCTCCAGCACTTATGCAGGAAAACGGTTAACGGACACTTGGACATTTCGACTAACAGAGACCAGCTCCCACGTCCGCTCAAAGATTTCCTCCAGGAGTATGATGCTCCTATCTAGAGACCTCTAGACCGCTGCTCCTGAGGAGCAGAGACTTAACTGTGTGATGAGGGAGGTCAGTGGTTGCCAAAGAGCCATGTTCCCAGCGAGTGGGTTGCTATGTGCTGGCAGTGTCTGTTCCTGTGGAGTGGCGATGAAGCAAAACCGGTCATCAGAAAGTCAGGGAAGACACTCGGTGTACGTAGATGTGATATGATTGGGTCCTGTGCCCTTCGAGAAGGAACTTTTGTCCCGGTGAACTGTGTTAAACAGGTCATGTGTAGTTCCCCGCAGATAAGTAGGCATTAGTCACTCTAGCACCTCATGCCAAGAAAGAACAGTCGGGTCGGGGACTGATCCATGGGACGGCCTCAAGACAAAGAACACTGCTTAAAGATTGCATGGAAGAAAGCTAACCACAATCCTCCTCTCCCTTCCTGTATGACACAGAAATTTGCAAAAACTCGAACGAGGCCCGCAGCCAGCTGTCTAGACTCTGACGCACCGATTCCCCCTCCACTGCTGCTAATCTTGGTGCTATGGGACTGACAGGCACACACATCAAGAGATTGTCTCTTACTATGACTGAACTGGCTTTGCTATTATACATGTTTGACCAGCATGCTCTGTCATCCCAAACTTTCTGACCAGACATGCTTAGAAATTCACACACGAGCAAATGCTCCGCTTAGAAGTGCACATTGTGAACATTATAGAGTGAACGTCTGGGTCTGCAATGACAGGAGATGACTGAACTCTTTCCTCTTAATGTTACTGATCTATAAAGTGTATGAAAACCAAATGGAGGCCTTTTTTTAATGGGAAAGTGTGGGGGGGGTGTATTTCTGGTAGTTTGTTTCTTGGAGAAGTTTATGCACAAACTTGTCCAAACCTGCAAGTGTTTTACTAGTGGGAACACGTGTGTGTGAATGTCAAATCCGATTGGACGTTACTTGAGAGAACATTATCACTGCTTTATAGTGTTTGGGCAAATTGAACCCCCAAATCCTACAACAGTAAGACTTTGTTTTATCTTAATCGGCAAGTAAAGTTTTGCTTGCTTCTAGTAGTATTAGTGGCAAAGACAGGATGGCAAGTGAATGTATGAAAATTAATCTCTCTTCGCCTAACATGGAGAGAACCAAGGCTTGTCTTAAACTCCTTCCTTAAATAAGACAATGTTTACAGAAGTAAAAATGCAAATCTGTTTTTCTTCCATCTTTTATAAAGATATAACATTGCCAGCCAAGCTACTGGCTGTACATGCTTTTGGACAGACGGAGCAAGCATACTGAAACGACTTTGCACATATTTATATTTGAGTGAACATTTCAATAATTTATAATAAAAGACCACTATTTTTGTATAAAATATGTCTCTTGTTTGCCTTCTTCACTGTGGATAAATTAAAGACTATGGGGTAAAAGATCCCATCTGGGTTAAGATCATCTTTCTTTTAGGGGTCTCCTTGCTTACAGTAAAATTAGAGTTGTAAACTGCACATTACATGGATGCATAGAGTTACATAATATTTTCATGCTAATATCATACATACACATCAATATTGCAACAAAAGCATGACTGGGTCTCAAATTCTCTGCACACCTCCTCCTCTCAGCAGGGCGCCACACTACAGACCACCTCACCACACAAAATTGCATCGTTGACACAATACTGAATTTCAGCAGAAACACCAGAAGGTTTCTTTTGTTTATGAAGCTATTTTTAAGGGCATTGCAATTGACGGTGATGCCCTTTATCGGCCTTTATTATGAGGGGGTCATCGGGTCCTTGCATACAGTGACTACACACTCAGCAAAACATTTTCGCAGCATCAAATTCTCCCCGTCAAAGCTGTTAAAACTACGGCCACTGACACAATATGACTGAGCTGCCTCAGGGAAGTGCTGGCTTTCAAATTATTTTTTAGTTGCATTGGACAAAAGCGTCCACTAAAGAAGAAAATGTGAATTGCAAATGCCAACTATTGGCTAGTGTCTGACAAACTAGGAGGTAGCCCCTCTGGAGTTAGCGTGACCCACTGCAGAAATGACAGTCATTAATAAACACTGATAGGAGAGCTCAAAACCTTACGTGACCTCACAGGAACTGACACAGCAAACACCGCCTAGAGGGTAGATTTAACTGGAATACCCGGCATTTGTGCGCACATGCTCGGAATGCCTCAGCTGTAAACATCCTGCCCCTAGCACACTGTGGGGGGTGGGCACACACACTTCACCCCCTCATCGATATACACAAAAACATGCATGCACCCAATGCTGTGTGGATGCATATGTGCATCCACGCACATGCACATGCACATGCACATGCACAAACACTCACACACCAGCCCAAATAGTGAAAGAAATGGATTTTGAAAGAAAATTTTAGGGTTCTGAAAAACATGTTCACCCCTCACTTCCACCTTCGCAGCTTTAAACAAAGGCACAAAGTATTGTTTACTGTAGAAAAACCTGATAATCACTCCTGCGGTAACGGGCCTTTCCTTGGTCTTGGGCAGGTAGGCGTTTTCCAAACACAGCATGAAGCCTGTGTGTGCATGAAGCCTACAGTGTGTATATGTGTATGTGTGTGTAGGTATATATATTACAGTATATACTATATGCAGACTGAAGTCCCTATCATACATCCCTCAAGCAAATAACACAAGCACGGGCACAGGAAGATTTGCGCAAGATAGGATGTCTCTTCTTCCCGTAAACAGTTGCACTGTGAAGTATGGAACATTTCTTTTGCAACTTGAATTTCTGTTGTCCATTTTTAGAACAACACAGACATCCCATATTCCCTAGGCCTGTTTCTTCCTTAAAATCGCTTTTTTCAAAACGCTGCCTGCTTGTGCGTCACTGTCTTCCCCTAGACATCAGGTTTCCAAATAACAATCACATATTGAGATTTCTCCAAACAGGAAATGATTTGACCCAGCAGTTATAGTTCATGCAAGTCAAATCTAATAATGTATATATAGTAAAAAAAAAACGTTTCAGCACTTGCATGTTTTTTACAGCTAGCTAGCTAGCTAGCTAGCTAGATACTTTGGCCCATGAGAGGATATTTGTTTTCATGGTTTTTACAGAGCCTCACATACAGTTAATACATGTGCACATACAATCATCAGTGGTCACTCGGGGTCGAATATGACCGTCCTCCTTCTGGGTCCTTCTAGGTCTTCAGGTGGGCGAAGAGGCCGATCCTGGAGCTGCATAATGGGAGGACGCCTGCGCGTGACAGCTTTTTATGTGGAATGGCTGATGCACCTGCAGCCACCACACGGTCCTTGACAGGAGGTGGCCAGAGTCCAATGGCATGGAGAACCAAAACGATTAGGGGCCATCCTCTGTTGCAACCTTCATCCGCCTTCACTGCCGTTGTGACCTGGGGACATCTTCCACCAGTTCCGCCGTTGAGGTCTATGTTGGGTTGCACTTTGTCTGGAACCTCCCGCTTGACCTATCCGCCTTGGGTGACCCTACCAGGAGCCAAGCTCCGGATGGCATAGCTCTTGGGATCACTGATACACGCAAGTTTCTCCACCACGGCAAGGTGGCAATCCAGGAGAATACTATACTTTACATACCATACATACCATACTATACATACCATACCACAGGACATACACTGAGAACAGGGGGACAACAATACATTAACACATGAGTTTAGAGGTTCAGTGGGTTCAGAACTTCAATGGCAGAAGGAGCAAAATTCCATTTAAAGCAGGCCTGTCCCCAGGTGAGGGACCTGTAGCTGAGACCAGGTGGAACCTATGGGTTAAGGAGGTGAGGGGGATCCTGAGTTGGTGCTCTCTCTGCCTGTCATGGCTTTGCTACTGAGGTCTGATAGGTTGGGGGTGAGAAGACCGATGATTTTGGATGTGCTATGCGAGACGCAGAGATGGTAACTGTTAAGATGGTGAAGAAACATGGGGCGCTGTAAAGTAGCACGGGCTGAATTATACTTTTGCACAGTAGCAAGAGAACGCGAGGTTCAGCAGAGAGTACCTCGAGTTTACGAATGACAGGCTTTTCACCGTTATGTGATTACTAACTGACAAGCGGAAAATGTACCCTGAAGTACTGTAGCTGAATTGGCCCTGAAAGTGCTTCAGTCTGGCCCATGTTTCTACAGCGTAGACCTGTCATTTGTCTTCATATCCACACTACCGCAGAAAGAGACCAAGGGCAAAAACGCAAGCACATTTACTGCAAACAGCTTAAAATGATGGATGAAGGGCAACCTGCAATAACCTCCGTATTCAACACATTTATGGGAAGGCGACCCCTTTCTCCGCTCCTACCTGCTTCGACAGCACTTCAACGCTTCCTGCCGGCGGGGCTCAGTACTGAGGCCTGAGAGCTCCGAGGGGTCTCTAAGGTGATTTGTGCCGCGCGAGTGGTCTACAAGACCGCTGTTATTTCCTGCAGCACGCAGATTCGACTACGCCATGATTCAGTTAATGAACAATTTGGAGGATTCGGGGAAGTTGTGAAGCACTTTTATCGGAATTCACTGTTGTTGGAGGCAAGGTAAGGATGGGGGAGGGGGGTTGCTTGACTAGGGCCGTTTGGCTGAGACACTGGAGTGGGTCAGTGCAGGATATGAGCAGGAAAGGAACGTCGTAGGACTGCAGCAAGTGAGCGCCATGCTTTGATATGAGCTGCGGGAAGAAACCCTAATGCAAATAGCCTGATAAATACTTCCTATCAAATCAAAGATCGTCACCCTCTGCCCATGTCGACCTCAGTCTGCAAAGACCTCCGTCAAGCTTCATCACACTGTCGGCACTGGAAGAGATGGGGGGGGGGGTTAGAGATGTGGAGGGATGGGAAAGGGGGGGGATCATAAAGCATTGTACACACTATATTGTTCACTTGTATTGCCATATCTGAATTACTGTGTGGAGGTACGGGGTGACACCTACAAAAACAACCTACGTCCTTGATGCATACTGCAGAAAGAGGGGCCTTCTGTAAAGTCACAAGCCTTGAAGGTCATGGATCTAGGGGAAAAACAGTAATATGCAAAAGATGCTCCTCGACAGAGAGGCCGTTTATAATTTGAGAGGAAAGCTAATTTTTAAGAAACTCTTGTGTTCGTACAGCTATGAGGAGGATGTGTATTTCCACCTGTGAGGTGAATCTGTGGGACGGTTTGGATGTGGAAGTCGAGCAAAGTGCAAGCTTTATTCAGCTCAAGATGTGCGAAACAATTATTTTTAAGCGGCACATGGACGAGGAAGGGCTGTGATCACTGCTTAAGTCTGATATCACTGACACTGGGTGACGTCTGGGGTTGTACATAGAATTGAGATAGTTGTTTATAAGCTGTATATAAGATAAGGATAATGAGTTAACTGATGAGTAGTGCAGAAGGGGCAGGAATAAATACGCGTACACGCCCTCCTACTCCTTTTCGAACACGTAATATTTAATTTGTGTTGTTTATGAGAGTTTGTTTGCTGAGTTTGTTGTATAGGTTCATTTCATTATTGTTTTTCCGCATGTTCAAAATAAATCAAATGTGTCCAGGTAGCGTAGCGGTCTATTCTGTTGCCTACCAGCACGGGGATGACCGGTTCGAATCCCCGTGTTACCTCCGGCTTGGTCGGGCATCCCTACAGACACAATTGGTCGTGTCTGCGGGTGGGAAGCCTGATGTGGGTATGTGTCCTGCCCGCTGCACTAGCGCCTCCTGTTCAGGGGGAACAGTGTGATCCTCCCACGCGCTAAGTCCCCCTGGCTAAACTCCCCACTACCAGGTGAAGAGAAGTGGCCGGTGACTCCACATGTATCGGAGGAGGCAGGTGGTAGTCTGCGAAAAACAGAAAGAAAATGTCGAGAGGCCTGGCCTGAGTGGCGCTACATATGAACTGAACAAACTCAACTCCCAATAAATGAGCTTTAAAGTAACAAATAAATGAACAAAATTCAACTCACACATCTAAACCCTGACATCCCACAGCCCCCTAACAACTCCAAAACCACCCACGAAATGCTCCGTGAGTTGATCAGCAGCACCTGAGTTTAGGCTGCACCACTGGGGGTCAAGGAAGGCCAACGCCTGGTACCAACTGAGATGATGGGGCAAATGGTTCGGTTCTCACCCACTTTGTCACAAGAATGAATGGAAGCCACTTCATTTTGTCATTGTAGGTTATAATGACATTTGTCTTCTGCATTTAACCCCGTCCTATTGTATAGCAGCAGTGGGCAGCTGCAGCGCCCGGGGACCAACTCCGGTTCTTCTTTCCATTGCCTTGCTCAGGGGCACAGACAGGGAGTAGTAACCCTAACATGCATGTCTTTTTGATGGTGGGAGGAAACCAGAGCACCCGGAGGAAACTCACGCAGACACGGGGAGAACATGCAAACTCCACACAGAAAGGACCTGGGACGGCCTGGGGTTCGAACCCAGGACCTTCTTGCTGTGAGGCAGCAGTGTTAACCACTGGGCCACCGTGCCGCCCAGCTAACACGTAAAGAAATACACAACACTACATACGCAAAAGAAAGTGCAGCAACTAGGTCATGGGTGTTGCGGTGGAAGTACATCTATAGGATATTACAAGTTGAATATGAAACCTCCCCTCGTGACAAAGTATACATACAATAGAGCAGTTGAGAGATTATCACAGTCAAGTTGACTCAAGCTTACATTTTTCAGGTAATCCTGGAAAGGTTGAACATTTTCTCCCCAGCTTGAATATATGCAGAAACTGCACATTCAAGCATGACCTACTAGCGGCACAGCTCACTTATATTATAGACCAAAAAACAAAAACCGCAGAAGAATCATTTCTAGTACAGCACCTGAATAGGTTTGCAGTCAAAAACATGATGCAAAGACATTAGGTACTGGGGTAAATATCACTTAAACCCCCACAGGGGAGATACTTAGCTCAAACTGTTAGTGATTCTAGTTGGGCTTGTATTAGCAGTCAACCATGCACAGTCACAGTTGGTGAAGGTGAGAAAGCTTGCACATGTTTCTTAACTGTTTAAAACTTGAAGCTTAAGGACAGCCTTGGGTTAGCTTTTTATTGTTTTACAAGCATCAGCGACCTGTTGAAACCGGCCTGCCCTCCTGTCAAGGTCTATTAACAGGGTTTTAACTTAATTCTAGGGAAATTCTCTTGTACTGAGTCACGTGATTCCATAGAAACACAGCGCGATGAGTAGTCACAGTCATGGTTATATAAATATTACTTGGTCAAACCTGCTGCATCTAGCACAGCATTGTGAAACCATAAAATCTCTCGCGTTATGCTTTTCTGAGGAACTGTGCACTGTACTGATGAGTTAAAACACACAAAGATCATCACAAACTACTCAACCATAAGTTATATGAGGATAAAATATATCAGGATAAGTTATATGAGGATAAGGATATAAGGATAAGTCGTATGAGGATAAACTATATCAGGATAAGTCATATGAGGATAAGGATATAAGATAAGTCATATGAGGATAAATTATATGACGATCAACTATATGAGGATAAGTTATATGAGGATAAGTGATGTGAGGATAAGTTATATGATGCTAATTTATATGAGCATAAGCTATATGAGGATATAAGTTATATGAGGATACGTTATGTGGATATAAGCTATATGAGGATAAGCTATATTGGGGTAAGTCATATGAGGATAAGTTACATGAGGACAAGTTATATGAGGATATAAGTTATATCAGGATAAGTTATATGAGGATAAGCTATATGAGGATAAGTTATGTGAGAATAATATTTCACTCATGTCGATGGTGGAAAGAGTGGTGTATTGCTTGCAAAAACGTGCAAAAATTATTAATTTGATTCACTAATAATGCTTTCATTTGGATCCCCCCCCTCATTTTGATAGATGATCATTCGTACTTTCGTTATGGGCATTAATTACTACAGTAACATTGGTGTTACGCAAAATGACATTCACAAGCAGCTTGAAACTTTTGTTTGGATTCTTGTGAATTTGAATAAAATAAAACAAATCAGTTCAGATAATTAATGGGCACAAGATGTGATTATTGTTTTTACTGAGACCTGGAAGGGTGTAATTGTTTAAAAAGGAGCACGTTGCTCCATGTCTTTACCTGGCAGACATGGTGACAGTTCTGGATAATTGCAAGACCAAAGTTCCATGGAAATAATCAGTTATCCTGCTCTCAGTTTATCACTCTTCCAATCTATTCCTAGTGCATGTGTGTGTACGGCTTGCCGAGAACCAATGCAAATCAACATAACATTTACCACAGTAAGCTGTGTAGTCCAATTCTAGCCAAATTCCTCAGAACTATGTAAAACAAGTCACATGGTGCAATTTAGTTTTTAAATATATACACCAATACTCGAGTTTTTCCTCAAAAGGATGTTGGACAACTTCAGAAGCTTTGGTCCAATTCCACTCATTTTACTGTGTTAGAAAATAGTTGAGGCAGTGTCAAGTCAAGCCAGTTTTATTTGTATAGGCCAACATCACAAATGACAAATTTGCCTCAGGGGGGGCTTTACAGCAACACAACATCCTGTCCTTAGGCCTTCTCATCAGATGAGGAACAACTCCCTAAAAAACCCCAACCTTTAACAAGGAGAAAAAATGAGGAAACCTCAGGGGGAACAAACAGAGGAGGGATCTCTCTCCCAGGCACATACATATTGATGAAATGTTCTCTATCCTTGCACCGGAGCCGCTCTTGGAAGAAACAACAGTCAACTTTTGAACAACCGATTCAAGTTTTAACTGAAATCATACCCTTGCTGACCACCCTGAACAGTGTGTGTGAGACATCAACATAGGGCTGGACAATTCAATATCTGTCTCTCAATGGTAATCAATTTGGATGAAATTCGGATATTGCCATATCGTGATATACAGTTTATGGTCAAATTGATTGATATCCATCCATCCATCCATTATCCAAACCGCTTATCCCAATCGGGGCCACAGGATGCTGTAGCCTAACCCAGCAGTCATTGGGCAGCAGGCAGGGAGACACCCTGTACAGGCCCTGTACAGTCCATCACAGGGCCGACACATTCACACGTAGGGACAATTTAGTATGGCCGATTCACCTGACCTACATGTCTTTGGACTGAGGGAGGAGGAATGTTATGGCAACGGCCGGAGCGGAACCAAATGAGGCAGTTCAGAGGCAGCAGAATCTTTAGCCGCCGGGAGGGTGATTTATTAACAAAATTAATCAAGGAAAAACACAAGAATCAAGTGTATTGTGTATGGTGCATTGTTTGTCTTGTTTGTGAGATGTGTGTTGAAACTATGTGTGATGACCAGCGGGTTGTGTGTCTAGGCTAAGTGTAAGTATTCACTCTACATGTGGTGTGGTATATAAAAGGCATGTCCAATGTATGAAATGTGTAAGCAGGCAAAGGTGTCCATGGTCCGTGATCCAACAGAAGCCCAAGTGTGGTTTTCCAGGGTCCGTAATCTGTGAGAGAGTGGATCCTTTAGAGGTCAAAATCCAAAAGCCAGGAGTTCTAAGTTAGAGGTTAGAGTCCGTGGGAGAGGGCAGAGCTTGAGCGGTTCTTGAGGAGACAGGGAAAACAGGATTAAACAGGGCACCAGAAGACACAAAGGAAACACGAAGGAAACTTGGCAATTTGACTAGAAGGCACGAGTAAACTCGGTAGGCTAGACAACGTTACCGACTGTCGCTTAGGCATGTTCTAGCAAGGACACAATGGGTTGGCTGGGGTCTTGTAGATTGGTGATGAGCTGATCAGTTGCAGGTGTGGTGGTTGTAGATCGTAGACAGGTGCGTTGTTGTAGATCGTGTCTACAGCGACGCTCTAAGCGACCATCACAGCGGCCTTCTTGCTGTAAGGTGACTGCGCTAACCACTGCGCCACCGTGCCACCCAATTTATCTATAATTAAAATCAAAATTAAAAGTGTGGAAGTTGCAGGAAAGTAGAGACAGACAATTTCTCTCCTTGAACACGTGTGTCATTTATTCTTCAGTCCAAAATCACCATCTCAGCAACATGACGCTGCTCCAACTAGCCTAGTCCTCGCCCCACCCTCTCAACCCGGAAACCCTTTCTTAAAGGGCCTGTGTCTACCAATTATGGTGAATCGCGCCCATATAGTCCGCTACATACGTCCTCCCAGAATTCATCATAATAAAAAAAAAACTCAACGTGGAGGGGGGCGGATGGCCCAGCCACAACGGCTTCACCGAACAGGTGCGAAGGCCGGGGTGCCTACAGGATGGGCCTTAAGGCCCCTTCGGCGGAGTGGGGGTAGGGCGGGTAGTGAAGGAACCTTAGGGGCCTTGTTAGGGGGTGGGGCAGGGTAGGAGTGCACCCCCACCGTGGGGGCTGGGCAAGTCCAAGTCCAGGTGAGCCAGTTTGAGGCGATCTACTGAAATGCGCTCTGGCTTGTTGCCGACTTCCACAACAATTGTTTCGGTCTCCAGGACGCAGAACGGCCCATCGGCGGGAGGCTGCAGGGGTCCACGGTGGGCGTCGTGGCGGATGAAAACATATTCTGCCGACTGCAGACTTGCAGGGATGCAAGACTGTGGGAGGCCATGTTACGAAGTGGGGGCCGGTATGAAAACTCTGGCATTATCCAGGAGCGTGGTCCGTTGATGGGCTGCAGACCACAGAGCTGTGGTGTTGGGGACGAAATCCCCTAGGAACCGCAGCGGCTGTCCGTAAACCAGTTCAGCAGACGAGGACTGGAGAGTCTCCTTAGGGGCGGTCATGAGGCCTAGCATGACCCATGGGAGCCTGCCGACCCAGCTGCTATCCTTGAGGCTCGCCCGAAGAGCAGCCTTCATAGAGCAATGAAACCACTCAAACAACCCATTGGCCTGCGGGTGGTATGTGGTAGTGCGGTGAAGCGTCATCCCTATGCTCTCTGCGACTGCGTTCCAGAGCTCAGATGCAAACTGTGAGCCCTGGTCCAAGGATAGGTCAGATGGGGTGCCGAACCGGGCGACCCAGGTCCTGATGAATGCCCGGGCTACGTCGGTTGACATCGTCGATGACAGTGGGATGGCTTCTGGCCATCGAGTGGTCCTGTCCACCATGGTGAGGAGGTAAGTAAAACCATGGGAGGGGGGCAGGGGGCCCACCAGGTCCACGTTTACATGGTCGAACCCCCTTTTGGACACCGGGAACTGTGTTGGGGGGCTCTCACTTAGAGCGCTGACACTCCACGCAGGTGTCAGCCCAGTCTCTCACTTTTCTTTGAGCCTGTGCCAGACGAACTTGGCTGCCACTAGTCTTTGAGGTGGCTTTTTGCCAGGGTGGGAGAGGCCATGGACTCCAGCCAGTGGGCTGACGGGACGGGGCCGACCCGTGGAGACGTCGCACAGGAATGTGGTGCCACCGTCGTCAAAAGCCACATCCTCTAACTGCAGCCCTGTGACAGCTGTCCTGAAAGCCTGCACATCCGGGTCGGTGGCCTTGTCAGCTGCCATGCAGGCATAGTCAAGACCCAAGTGGATGGCCCCCGCAATGGCCCAGGAAGGCAGTCGGCGACGAGGTTGATTTTGCCAGCAACATGCTGTACGTCCGTGATGAACTCCGAGATGTAGGAGAGCTGTCGTTGCTGGCGGGCGGACCACGGCTCAGCCACCTTGGCCATGGCGAACGTCAGTGGTCTGTGGTCCATAAACACCGTGAACTGGCAGGCCTCCAGCAGGGAACGGAAGTGTCGAACGGCGAGGAAGAGAGCGAGGAGCGCCCGATCGAAGGTGCTATATATCCGTTCGCTGCGGCGTAACTCTCGGCTGAAGAAAGCGAGTGGCTGCTAAGTGCTGTTCACTCACTGCCCCGACTGCGTAGTCCGAAGCGTCTGTAGTAATGGAGATCGGAGCCTTGGGTGACGGGTGCGCCAGCATTGTTGCGTCAGCCAGAGCAGCCTTAGTGTCCAAAAACACCTTGTCCCTCTCCGCAGACCAGTCGACAGTATTTTTGGTGGCCTTGCCTTTCAGGGCCTCATACAGGGGTCACATGAGTTGAGCAGCTCGGGGGATAAAGCGGTGGTAAAAGTTCACCATGCCGAGGAACTCCTGTAGGGACTTGACTGTGAGCGGTCGCGGTAAGTTCACGACGGCGTCCACCTTTGACGGGAGGGGTACCGCCCCGTCTTTGGTGACTCGGTGTCCGAGGAAGTCGATGGCTGTCAGCCCAAACTGGCACTTGGCTGGAATGACGATCAGCCCGTGCTGTCTGAACCGCCCGAAAAGAGTCCGGAGGTGAGACAGGTGTTCCGCTTTGGAGGTGCTGGTGACAAGGATGTCGTCTGGATAGACGAAAACAAAAGGCAGGTCCCGTAGCACCGAATCCACGAGGTGCTGGAATGTCTGCGCGGCGTTCTTGAGACCGAACGGCATGCGCAGGAACTCAAATAGTCCAAATGGGGTGATCACTGCCGTTTTGAGGACATCCAGTGGGTGGACGGGCACCTGATGGCATCCACGGACGAAGTCCACTTTGGAAAAGATGACTTTTCCAGCCAGTTGGGCGGAACAATCCTGGATGTGTGAGACTGGGTAGCGGTCCAGTGTCGTTGTATTGTTGAGTCGGCGGTAATCACCGCACGGGCGCCACCCGCCGCCAGGCTTCGGGACGATGTGGAGGGGTGAAGCCCACGGGCTGTTGGAGTGGCGAATGATGCCGAGACGCTCCATATTCTCAAACTCCTCCCTGGCGGCGGTGAGCTTGGCCGGGTCGAGGTGCCGAGCCCGAGCATAGACTGGTGGGCCAGTGTTGGCGATGTGGTGCTCCTCTCCGTGCTTGGTGTTGGAAGACGAGAAGGTGGGCTGAGTGAGGACCGCAAACTCAGCAAGAAGCCGGAGAAAATCGTCTGCGGCGGAGAGTATCCTAGACAGTCTGATGGAGTCTGCTCCGCTGAGAGTACACCCATATGAGCAGAAAGTGACAGCGTCGATCAAGCGGCGGTTTTTGACACCCACCAGCAGCCCATAGCTGTATATGGGGAATCCGCGCCGAGGAGAGGGGCGGCCACTTCCGCCGTGACAAAGTCCCAACCGAATCGCTGTCTTCCGAAACACAGCTCCACGTACCTAGTGCCATAAGTGCGGACGGGGCTGCCGTTAGCGGCTTCCATGGGGCGGGCATATCCGCAGCACAGGATGTCTACTCTCGATATGGGCGGGATACTCCTCTGCGCGCCCGTGTCGCACAGGAACCGCCGTCCAGAAATGGGGTCTTTGATGAAAAGCAGCCTGCCAGTTCGGCCGACGCACATGGCCACCACTGAGCGCCGGCACCGGCGTTTCCCGCCGCGCGTGGCCCTGGGTCCAAACTTAAAAACACCGGCTGTGATCCTGCCGCCGTTGAGGAGCTGCTGCTGCGGCGGCGGCGACTGTTGCGTCTCCAGGCAGCGATGAAAACGTCTGGGCGGGAAAAAAAACGCGGCCGCGCAGTGCTGTTGACCAGCCAGGGATATTTATCCGCCTCCTCGGCCAGAGCACGACAGTCAGTGATGGCGGTGTTGGCTAAAGCTGTCGCAGAAACAGCTGGATGAAGAGGAAGTCGGGCGTGTGCTCACCCGGGAGATCCGGCATCCAGTCCATAAGTCCAGACGGCTTACTGTCGCCGAGGCCTTGTAGAGACAAGAGCCGGCTGGACAGCTCAGCGTCAGAAAGTTCCAAAGCTTTCAACAGGTGAGCCTTGATTGTCTCGTATTTATCCTGCCGCGGAGGGTTTTTGAGGGGGCTCACCAGTCTGGTTGCTGTCGAACTATTTTGTGGCGTCCGCGGTGATTTCCCGCAATGCGAACTGCCGAGGCTGACGACTCCCAGAACTCCGGCAGCTTGAGAGAAACCGCAGTAGTCGTCATGTTCATAAGGAGTTGTTCCTGGAAACGTCCAGCAGACAAACGTCGGGGTCACCGGTGTGGAAATTGCAGGAAAGCGAAGACGGACAATTTCTCTCAGCGACCACACGAACACCGCCGCTCCAACCAGTCTAGTCCTCGCTCCGCCCTCTCAACCCGGAAACCCTTTCTTAAAGGGCCCGTGTCCACCGATTATGGTGAATTGTGCCCGTATAGTCCGCTACAAAAGCCTAATTTATTGATAATGAGAATCTATTTTCCTAAACTCTTTGAAATACGTGAGGGAGTATACTTTGAACACCAGTTTCGGTTTGATTCTACACTTTACATTCCCGAACGGTTCAACGTGTTGAACTTCAGTTGGATTTTCAAACCCGTTATGTCTGCAAATGTAGGCAGATAGTGTAACATGCAGATATTTGGTGGTATTTCCTATATCGCCCAGCACTGCAATCAAGTTTCATGTCACGTGCAGAAATTAACAGAGGCTTTTATTGGGCGCTGGCATGCCAGCACAAAGGCATCTCTCTGCCAAACCGCTTCCACAATCAACTTACTGCAACTCCCCCCCCCCCCCCCCAGCACGCCTATATAAACTCACAGGGCTGTTGGAGCGTTTGCACATGTGTCGGAGGGCAGCTAGGGCCCGAGTCCTGGTTGGCTCTCTCGCTCTGTTTACAATTCCACAACTTGTGGTTGCCGTGGAGACGTCCGTTCAATAAGCTCCAGATGTCAGATGTCAGAAGTCAGAGCCAACCAGCGAGAGGCAGTGAGTCATCACGGCCCGCAAGTCCCGCCCTCCTCCTCGCTTCAGGGTCATACTCCACCCGCTTGTACTCCTCCGCCGCCGCCCCCCGCGCCCCCCCCCCTCAGCTGCCCTGATCCAGTCACCTAGTGTGAATCAAAACAGCCAATATTCACAGTTTGCTTATTTCTTCATCAGTTTTACTTGGAAAGCACTCTTCGGAGATTACCGCCGTTGGAATATTATCTGTTATCCGGCAAACTGCGCGCGCGCTAACGCGCGCGCTGCTTTCCGTGCAAAGGGAATGCTGAAGAGAGAGATGAAGTCGATAGACAGACAATTAAAACGGGCTATTGCCACTTATGGGACCGTGCATGCAAAAAAATTTGGCATAGCAGCTTTGCCCTCATCTGAAAAACCCCGGGTCGTCTGATTGATATCACACGTGTTTTTTAGGACACACTCTGCGCAGGAGGATTGCATAATAAGGGTTTGGAAGAGAAAGTTGGTTGTGAAAAGAGCTTGTTTTCTTGGAAAAAAAAAAACCTGGTCTACATTTCCTCACACAGAGCCTCTCAATATTCCACATTAATAAAACATATAAATAAAAACATCGCTGTTGCATAGCGTCGCTCACTTTATTGGCACCCCTTTTGTGAACCTTCATACAGTTTCAGTGCTAGCTTAAAGCGTTTAAAATTTTGCGGGAAAAAAGTTTGAAAAAAAAAACAAAAAAACAAAAAAACAAACTATACAATGCAGGTGCATTCGGCTGGGTGCAATGATTTGCATTTTCACTGCCACGGTTCTTTTGCTGTCTGCACAAGGCTGTTGGTTTGTCGAGGCTGTGATCATGAAGGAGACGTTATGAGTCACGATCTGGTTACTTCTGCCTTCGTATGAAACACTGCTTTCCGTTTCAGTGGAAGCCTGACACTGCTGGCAGGGCAACACCATGGTGGGCTCACCAACACTTCTATTGAAGTTTCTGTGTACTTTTAGAGGAAGGTGTGCTTGGCTTCCTAGCGTAGCCACACTACTCTGACACATAAATTCTCTACACATGTGAGGGCTACGGCTAAATCAGGCCTGAGGGGGGGGGGGGGTTGCAAACTAGCACGCTAAGTTCCACCCGAGTGCGTGCCAAAAGTGGCAAAAAGGTGAGACACGTCTGAGAAATGCTCTGGCTGTTAGCATTAGCGTTGTAGCTCAGACTTGAGTTGCGGTGCATGCTGTTTTTGGCGTTTCGTTAATGTGTGCTTTGCAGAAACGGGGGGGGGGGTTGTGTTACTGGATGAGGTCATTCGCTTTGAGTTCCTTTGGCAATTCAAAAATGTTTTTCGCAGGAATAATGAATGCTTTACTTCCAGTCAGATTTCATTTGAAAACGGCAACTATAGCGTTTAGCCTGGAGGGGAAAAATGAGATTATTGACCTTCTGCTGACTGATGCCGGATAATTAAACAAAGCAAACAATGCCCCTTGATGTCATTCCCGAAAGTGTGTTGTTGAAATACAAGCAAGAACCCCAAATGGGAATAATGATTACCATGGTGAGTGTGAGCAATGCCTGCCTGTGGGAGAGATCTAGCATTTATCTGTCCTGGGCAGGAAGCACCTGGGGAATCTTTCTGCCAACAAGGCACAGTAATAATCAGCAGGTATTAAGCAATATAAATACCCTCATATGATATACAAGTGTAAATACAGTCTCTAGTTGAACCATTTGTCACAGAACATATACGTGTATATATAGTAGCGAATGAGGGGGGCAGTCCGGGAACCGCCACAGCCGGGCCGCGAACCCGTGTCTTCCACTCCGCAAGCGACAACGTTAACCAGTTGACTAAAGTGTCCGCCGCGTTGGTCAAGGACCAGCGTGTCTACTTATCGTGCATGGATAAGAAGACACGCTAGCCGCCGGCTGGCGGGTCTGAACCTTTAGTCGAGCGGTTAGCGATGTCTCCTGCGGTGTGGGCGACACGGGTTCGCTTCCCGGCCGCGGCAGTTCCTGTGGTTTCTTTTGTATTTAGAAATCACGTCAGGACACAGCGCTGTCGCTCGACACAACCTCTCCGTGGCATTCTTTATTTAGACTGACAAAGCATCAAAGGCAGACCCGATCAAACAACCCAGAGCCCGCAGGCATCACCAATAGATCCCAGCACAATAGAACAGCACCAAATCAAATGCAGCACTGTCGATGTGTGCAGACATAACATTCCCCCCCCCCCCCGGCAGGATTTCAAACATGAAAGGTTGACACAAAGTCCTCTAGGTGGCCAGGGCGTAAACGTGTGCGAACAGGTCGCGGGGCGGCCTGAGGCTGGGCAGGCCGAGGTGGGGAGGGAGAAGGCAGGGGAAGCTGAGGCCCAGGAATGTCTGGGGCCCGTGTAGGAGCTGCATGAAGCCCTGGGGCGTCTCGCCATGCTGAGGGAATGGCTAAGGTTGTGTCACCAGCTGTGTGTGGCGGAGCTGACACCTTCCGTAGACGACTGGAGTGCCACCGAGTGCCATCGCTGAGGAGGTAAGTGGCTGGGCCCAGCTGACGGGTAACTTGGAGAGGAGAGGACCAGTATGAAGCCATTTTATTGTCCCTGTGGGGCCTGCGGACCCTGACCCAGTCTGACACATTGATGTCTGGCACCCTGGTTCGTTTTGACTGGTCAAACCGTTGCTTCATCCGCGTCTGCTGACGAGTGACTGAGGCTCTGACCCCAGAGGGAGGTGCCTGAGGTGTGGAGGGGCGGAGCCTGTCAAGGGGCATGCCCAGTTCCCGGCCTAGCATGAGAGAGGCTGGGGAGACGCCTGTGGTCGAGTGCTGTGTGGCCCGATAGTGCAGCTGAGTGTGACGGATGGCCTGCGTGAAAGAGCACCCTTGGGCCATGTGTGCTCTGAGGCCGTTCTTCAGTGACTGGTGAAAACGTTCAACGCCGCCATTGGCCTGCGGGTGGTAGTACGCAGTGCGTATATGACGGATGCCCTTGCTTTCGAGATAAGCAGTGAACTCAGCAGAGACCAGCTGAGGGCCGTTGTCAGTGGTGATGGTCTTTGGGAGGCCCCAGCGAGAGAAAAGAGAGTCCAGGAAGTCGATGATGATCTGTGAGGTCACAATGCCGGAAGTGGTGAGTTCAGGCCATTTTGAGTGTAGATCGTAGGCGACCACCACGAAGCATTGGTGGTGGGGAACTCCATGGATCTCATCACAAATGTCCAACTGCAGGTGTTCCCAGGGCTGAGAGGGCCAGGCGAGAGGTTGCAGGGGTGGGGGAGCCTGGTGGCCAGTCTTGCCACTCACAAGGCAGGCAGAACAGTCCTTCACCAGAGCCTCAATATCTCTGTCTATCCCCGGCCACCACACCTAGTCTCGGCAGCGCTGTTTCAGTTTCACAATGCCCAGGTGGCCTTCATGCGCCGTATTCAAAACACGTGCACGGAGAGCAGCTGGGACCACTGTGCAAAACCCACGTGCCACGCAGGTGTCGTTCCAGCAGGAGAGCTCCTGTCTGACTCGGGCGAACGCAGCCAGCTCCTCTGGGACCTTGTGAGGCCAGCCGTTCTGGATGTAGGTGCGGAGCTGGGAGAGGACAGGGTCCTGTTCGGAGGCTGCCCTCAGCTCCTGCAGAGAAACAGTGGCCTGGAGGGGTGTGTGTAGCATTTGGACAATGTCCTTTTCCACACAGTCAGTGTCCGTCTGTGGAGCTGGGGTGGAGACAGGGCGAGAGAGCAGGTCGGCGACAACATTGTCTCTGCCTGGGGTGAACTGCAGGCTGAAGTTGTACTGGCGGAGGCGGTCAGACCAGCGGTGCAGCCTCAGGGGTTTGTGGCCTGTCCCAGATGTGGACAGCAGCGCTGTCAGGGCCTGGTGATCTGTCCTGAGGGTGAAGGAGCGGCCATAGAGGTAGAGGTGCCACCTTTCACAAGCCCAGATACAGGCTAACGCCTCACGCTCACCCACGGAGTACCGCTGCTCGGTCAGGTTGAGGGCACGGGAGGCGAAGGCAATGGGCTTCTCCACACCGTTCTGGGTTTGAGACAGCACGGCCCCTATCGCTGTGGCTGATGCGTCACAGGTCACAAAGGTGGAGCTGGAGATGTTGAAGTGAGCCAACACTGGCGGTGAAGTCAGTTGAGTCTTGAGATCACGCACAGCGTCACTGCATGCCTTTGACCACACCCATGGCTCGTCCTTACGCAGCAGCTGGCGCAGGGGGGCTGTGGTCGCAGAGTACTGGGGAAGAAACCTCAGGTAGTAACTTGTCATACCCAGGAAGGAGGCGACCTGGGCGGCCGAGCTGGGCTCAGGGATGGCCTGAATGGCGTCCACGTTGGATTGTAGTGGAGTTACACCGCTCGCTGACAGCCGGAACCCCACGAAGTCGATGGCTGGCACAGAGAGGACACATTTCTCAGCATTGAGAGTTAGCTTGTGCCCGCAGGCATCACCAATCGATCCCAGCCCAATAGAACAGCACCAAATCAAATGCAGCACTGTCGATGTGTGCAGACATAACAGTTGCGTTGTCCCCCGAATTCGCTACGTTGGTGTCAGAAGTGGGATGGAGCGACCGTAAGGCCATCGGAAGCGTATGCGCCCTGAGGCGTGAAGGAGCTGATATGCTTAAGCGCGGGGACGCGCTTCCCGAAGGAGGGGGGTAGTGTAACGCGCATTTATAAGAAGACACGCTGGATTGTGGATCTGAGCCTTCAGTCGAGCGGTTAGCGATGCCTCCTGCGGTGCGGGCGATACGGGTTCGCTTCCCGGCCGCGGCAGTTCCTGTGGTTGCGTTGTCCCCCGAATTCGCTACAATATATATAAAATTCAATGATTCAAGTAATTCTTTAATAAACAGTACAAGCCTGTTTCATGCCATATGCAATCATCAGCTGTCACTCGAGCTAAGTGACAACTGTTTGACCGCGCACATCACGTGCACACGGGGGGGGGGGTGCGCCAATTATCGGGGCATCACATTGCTCAGCCTCCCTGGGAAAGTCTCATCTAGGGTGCCGAAAAGGAGGAACCAGGAGGAACAATGCGGATTCCGTTCTGGCTGTGGAACAGCGGACCAAGTCTTTACCCTTGCGGAAGTGCTGAGGGGGGCATGGGAGTTCGACCAGCCAGTCTACACGTGTTTTGTGGACTTGAAGACGGCTTACGACCGTGTACCCCGGGGCACTCTATGCGGAGGTACTGTGGGAGTATGGGGTACCGGGGCAGTTGCTACAAGCCACCCGGTCCTTTTATCACCAAAGTGAGAGCTCTGTCCGCATTCTCGGCACAAAGTCAAACATGTTTTCGGTGGGTGTCGGGTCCCTTGTCTCCCATTCTGTTCGTGATATTCATGATATTCATGGACAGGATCTCAGGGTGCAGCCAAGGTGAGGAGTGTGTCCGTTTTGGGAACCTCAGAATTGCATCTCTGCTCTTCGCAGATGATGTGGTTTTGTTGGCTTCATCAGAACGCGACCTCCAGCGCGCACTGGGGCGGTCTGCAGCTGAGTGTGAAATGGCCGGGATGAGAGTCAGCACCTCCAAGTCTGAGGCCATGGTTCTCTGCCGGAACATGGTGGATTGCTCCCTCCGGGGCGGGGGATGAGTTGTTGCCTCATGTAAAGGAGTTCAAGTACCTCGGGGTCTTGTTCACGAGTGAGGGGAGGATGGAGCGGGAGATTGACAGGCGGATTGGTGCAGCATCAGCAGTAATGCGGACGTTGTACAGGACCGTTGTGGTGAAGAGGGAGCTAAGCCGGAAGGCAAAGCTCCCTCTTTTAATACATAGCAGCCTGTCTGCTATGAATTAAAAAAATTATTTCATATATTTCTATGTATATATATATTTCTGTATAAATGTGTGTGTGCGTGTGTGTGTGTGCGCGCGCGCGCGTGCTTTCGGTTAGACACAACATGCTGTATTGTGACGGCTGCTTTGGTAACTTGAAACCCGGTTGTGTCATGTAAGCGCAGCCTTCAACAGAACAAGTTCCAGCATGGAAGAATTCCCTCCCCAGCTGCAGAAACGTGGAATCAAACAGCAGTGAAGTGCAGCTCCGTTAAGCTCAAGAGTTAACCGGAATCTGCTGAACTAGATGCCCGGGCTGGATTTGAAATACAAAAAAAAAAAAAAAAAAAATTACTTGGTTTGTGCAACACTTCGCACTCTGACTCACGTTTTAATCACGGCGAATGAATGGTGGGAAACACCATCCAAACGGTGCAGATGTGCAGATGCGCTGCCGCGCGATAGCCGTCTCCGCGGCGCTATCAGAGCACGTGCAGGTTGCGCTGCGATGACCCCCCCCCTTACCCCGAACAAAGCCGTTATAACAATGCGCTGCGATGACCCCCCCCCCCCCCCCACAGCTCCGGGTAGCAACCCTGGAGACTTCTTGGAATTGAACATTAGTCGGTTGCATCATCCGAAAAGAAACCTTTTCAGGGGTATTTTACAACCAGGCTTCTCAAAATGAGGCCCACCGTGCGGTGCTGTAATTACAAAAGTTCTCATCTCAAGGCCGGCTGTATGAAGATAAGCGTTTGTTTTTTTGTTTGTTTTGTTTTTGCCCTACAGATTCAAGTTTGGTCAGCGGTGGTTCAGTCAAATCTCGGTGGTCAACAACGCGACTAGGACGCGTTGCGTGCACGCACCGCGGCGCTGCGGACAGCGCGTGCCAACGCCGGGTTTGTTATGTTGCCGTGTGACGTCACCGGACAGATAAGGATCTTCAACACAACGGTTACACACCTTTTTTCTTTCTTTTGTTTTTTTTTTGTTTTGTTTTTTTTACGGGAAAATGACACACTGCTCAGGTATTCGAGCGCGCGCGCGCGCGCGCACGCCGACGAGCTCGGTATAACAACAGCAGCCTTTCATTACGAGGAAGAGATAAGGGACAACTTTTACATACTATCCTCAGTCATGCTAATGGAGGCGTTTGACAGTGAAACAGAGAACCGAAACCACAACACTCATATGCATCTGTCTGCATATGCACGCTGGAAAATACCAGTTATGATAATCCCTCATATTTCTACTCATGCTGTCACTCAGCGACACGTCGGTGAACGCCCACGATGTCACTACTGGCAGCAGAGGTGCCTCAAATAGCTCCCATTGTACTACTACTTAAGAAAGAAAAAAAAACCAAAAAACAACCGAATAGCAGAAGCAGCCTTCATCACGGGCGCCGAGTTTCATCAACAAGTCAAAAGAAGAAGAAGAAGAAGAAGAAGAAGAAGAAGAAGAAGAAGAAGAAGAAGAAAAAAAAACAAGTTTCCAGGGATTTCACCCGGCTTTCTGGTTTGGCGAGAGAGAGGAAATGACTGACTTCACTGACAAGGGCATACCCTGGAAGTCTCGTACTTTCTATTCAGAAACTGCCTCCTCCGACACCCACGCCGCCCAGCGCAGGAATCCACCCGAAATACGGCCGCAGCTGACTGCCTCCAGTGTGTGGAAACAGAAAACAACAGCTGACATACACACAGCCTCCTCACACACGTGGGGCGGTGCTGTCTGGTTTCTCAGAACAACATCTTGGCTTTGCTTTTTGCAGGGCTTGTTTTGGACGAGACGTGCGCGCCGTGGCCCTGAGCACACGTTTCGTGGCTTGTTCCTCCGTTGCAGGGTATTTGCAGCAGCACGGGGGGGGGGGGGGGCGCCTCTTCGTCCCCAGCGGTGATAACGACTGACTGACAAGCTCGTGTGACCTTGACGCGACGGTGTCGTCACTTCCTTCCCAGCACGAGAGAAACGCTCGGAACGCAGGTGCAGGTCGAACATCCGCCTGGACGTCTGTCCGGTTATTGTGATCTTTCGCACGCGGAGGTTTTTGATTTTTGAACGTGCAGCGTCGACCTTGCAGGCTTGACGTAATCGAAGCATGGGTGGATCCCGGGTCCAGGGGCCCCGAGGGCTCAGGGGGCCCCTAAGCCGGATCGAGCCTCTGCACGATTAACGTTATTAGCGTTGCATTTCTTGCTGCACAGCCAGAGGGCTTAGTCATTCGTGGCAGTGACAGAGCCCCAAAAGTGCCACGGAGAAACTGAAGGAAGCCGCGGGTGAACGCACGCCTTAGTTACATACTATGTGTGTTGGCCTTCATTGTGTGTATGTTGCGCTGCAGATCCTGTTGCGGTTGCAGGTGAATTTAGTTATTGAGCTTTTTACACATCAGTGCCCGAGGCGCCCATCGCCTCCTCGGAGCCACCTACTCGTAGGTGGCTCCGAGGAGGCCAGCCACGTTGTATTGTGTACTGTTAAATATTGATTTACAACAATGGAGGGTGTTAAAAGTCCACAGCGTGCCAATCAGTTCTGGTGCTGTGGCCGGTAACTTGCAACGTCTCGCAGTGAAACCGAGTCGTCCTCCTCGCCGGTCACAACTATATTTGTCACCGAGGTGAATTTGCTCTCACATTTACTCACGCTCTGCCAGGTGAACTTTGAACTCCTCGTCTAACGCGGGGGGGGGCGTGTGTCACCGGACCGCCCACACTTAAAAGACGATTTTTACCCTCGGTCTTAATGGTGAAGTGTAGAGCGCGTGTTTTCAATCACCGCTCGAGGCCTAACTCGCTCCTGGACAAGAAGCCCGTTTTAGGAAGGCAGCCAGAGAGCGAGAGCGAGCCGGCTGAACACAACGTCTTGGCACCGGTACAGCAGATAAGCTTTGTGTTTACAAAGGGGTTTTTATCGGCGCACGCTGTACACAATTAGCTTTCTCCAGAAACGGCGACAGGAAGCCCTCAGATCATATAACTGGCAGTAAAGCTATTCAGCACGCCATTGTCATCATTTCATGTACCATGGCAGAGAGCACCTCGTGCAGGTGTTCATGCGCATGTGTGTGTGACGGACAGATAGAGCCGGTGACACCTACGCATGCACACTTTGCAGTGTGTGTGTGTGAATTAGACAATCCTGCAACCAGAATTCAGTCACATGTTGCGAACAGGTCTGGGCAGCCTGTCCTCCAAGTGAGGTTATCAGGGTGACCCGCGGCATGCTGGGGCTTTGACTTTAATAAGCCGAGGTGTCTTCCCTGCATGGGTCAGATATTATCTGTTGACACACCAGCTGTGACGTCACCCTTTTTCCAGTCGACCAGACTACAGCGCCTGATGGGAACAAGGAAAATATAAATGTCAGCTCCAAAAAAACATGTGAATGCAATGCATAATATATACTGCACGGACACTACGCATTACATAACTTCCCTAAAATAAGCGTCCGTTTCTTCCAGGGGAATGTGCAATACTGAATCATGAACATGTTTCAGATTAGCATTCTCCCGAGAGATAAAACTTCTCCACCCACGTCAACCCACCACCTTTTTTTATTATCCCACCCATCAGACCCATTGGATTTTGAATGTCATTGTTCACACTGAGATGTTAACAACAAAAACAGCGTAGTTTTGTCAAGTGCCTTTCAACGAGCCCAAGGACGCTTTACACTAGAAAAAAAAAAGGATGTGAAGGCTGACTTGGCCTGAGATCTGTGGAAAGATGGCATTACATTTGCGGCGGCCTCACCCCAGTACCGTCCGTAGTATCTTGAACGACACGTATACTTTATAATAAGAGAGCTTTACTTAACTGAATGGGACCAATGCATAGCGGAATTGCTGCGCACTACCGTCCGCGAGCGCTAACAGGGCGCATACACAATAGACTGATGGACAGAACACCTTTACTTCCTGTGTGACGTCCTAAAGGGTGCGGGGACCCCATAAAAGAATAAACTAATCCTGTTTAACTCACTATAACACTTACAACACCGTCCATGCAGTGTCTTTGTCCACATCTGCGTCTAAGTTGTCTTGGTTTGATGGCTGGGAGAGCCGGCGCTGGATCGGCTGGGAGAGCCTGGTCTGCTGCGTCCTGTGGGCCCAGAGACCAGGGCCCTGCCCGGAGCTGCAACCGAAGAGGAAACACCGAGGGCGGTCTGACAGGATGCGGAAGCGGGGTAGGCTAAGCTAACTGCTAGCCCATGCAGACCGGCAGTTCCGATAACACCGAGGGCGGACTGGCGGCGGCCTTACCTAGCATGTCCCTCTCAGCTGTTGATACGGTGCTTCTCCTGGATCGCCACCTTGTCATGGTGGAGAAGCTTGCATGTACCAATGACTCCAAGAGCTATGCCGTCCGGAGCTTAGCTCCTGGTTGGGTCACCCAAAGCGGATCGGTCAAGGGGGGGGGTGGGTTCCAGACGGAGCGCGATTCAACAAAGACCTCAACGGCAGAACTGGTGGAAGACGCCTCCAGGGCAGTGAAGGCGGATGAAGGCTGCAACAGAGGGTGGTCCCCAATCGTCTTGGTTCTCCATGCCATTGGACTCTGGCCACCCCCTGCCAAGGACCGTGTGGTGGCTGCCGGCGCGTCAGCCTCGCCACGTAAAAAGCTGTCACGCGCAGGCGTCCTCCCATTACGCGGCTCCAGGATCGGCCTCTACACCCACTTGAGGACCTAGAAGAAGACAGTCATACTCGACCCCAAGTGACCGCCGACGATGATGAGTGTGGTGCAAAATGTCACCAGACTGAAAGATGACTTTGCGCACTCCAAAATAAGCAAGATGAAGTCAGCACTTCATGGCAACTACAACACTAAAGCATTCAGGCCCACGCGTTTTAGTGATCAAAGCCATTTATTTTCAGACGTGCCCGATGCGAGAGAGCCACAGAAAGTAGATCAGACTCTTTTTTTTTTCTTATTTTTTCCAAAGGTCAAGTATTTCACCTTTATTGATCAAGTTTCATTACTTGGCATATAAATGACACACAATTCAGACTTTCCTACACCGAGAGCACATGCCCTGTGCCTCGAGTGGGCCAGGGGAGGGGAAGACGGAATTAGAGTTCAGTCACACTTTTCATTTCCCCTTTCCTTAACATGTTTCTGAGAAGAAACAAAGAAGTGGTGCCAGAGGAAAACACACATTTCTCTCTCGTTTCAGCGTTGACAATTTCTCTGTAACCTCTCCATCCTACTTATTCAATGGAAGCGCTAACTAGGTGTTGACTGAGGAGGAACAGTTAGAAGATTGTTCCGTCCACCCACCTGTTTGGTCAACCGTGAGAGCGAGAAGAAAAAAGAAAAAAGGCCTCTTGCACATCTCTATCCTGGATACAGTGTGTGTGTGTGTGTGTGTGTGTGTGTGTGTGTGTGTGTGTGTGTGTGTGTGTGTGTTCGAGTGTGTTTGTTGCTCTTCGGCGGCTTGCGTTTCCATAAACAGGCCCTGACATGTATCTGAGAGCGTTACATAAATAGTTACGTTCCCAAAACAATGACATTCAGGGTGGCTACGTACATACCACGATGTCTGCTTTCAAAAGCTATTTCTGCATTTATAATCGGGTACCTCTGACCAGAAGAAGAAGAAGAAGAAGAAGAAGAAGAAGAAGAAGAAGAAGAAGAAGAAGAAGAAGAAGAAGAAGAAAGAAACCCAAAACTTTCAGGGGATAATTTCCCCAAATAGTTTCAGAGTTGGCCGGCGTAGGGTTTCTGTAAATGGCATCTGCACCCTTTAGAAAAACCTCACTGTAGTTTCTGGTTCAGCTTTGTGTAGCCCCGGAGGAGGGGGGTGGGTGGGGGTGGTGGTGGTGGTGGGTGGGTGGGGTGTTGTTTAAAAAAATAAAAAACAAACTCATAGGTTACGCCGAGCTGTTACCCTCCCGTTCAGCCGAAGTCCTCCCCGTCAGAATTTGGAAGGCTTCCCGGGGAGGGGGGGGAGGAGGGGGGGAGACACAAAAAAAAACAAGCGGTTGCCGTGGAGACCGGCACAGACGCCACCCCGCCGCTGCCGCGTCAGAGCCAGACCGCACTCCGCGCCACTTCCATGGAAACCCGGCGTGGCGAGCAGGGAAAATTCTGGCGCAGCGCGCGCCGCATCTCGGCGGGGGCCCCCGCGGCGTGTCACGGGGGCGTCCCGGCCGGCCCCGCCCCCCCCCACCACCACGTCACAGTAAACAGCTTCAGATCAGGGCTCCCCTGGCTGACTTCTTCTGTTGCTCGTCTGTGTCCTGACGCGTTAGGTGCCCTACTGTGAGCGCTCTTCCTCCGCCCCCTTCCTCTCCAGCACGGCGGCTCAGCACTGTAGCTAACTGATGCGGATTAGTTCAGCCGAGGGACCTGGTTTTGCTCGTGTCAGCACGGGGGAGAGCGTCAGAGACTTTAGGTCTTGTCAGATGACCGCTTTTTGTTAATTTGGGGATCAGTTCAGCAACATGGAGTTGGTCTTTTTTTTTTACCCCCCGGGCAATGTTTACGCTTTTAACATAGCAGAAAGTAGTGGTCCCACTCTGATTCTGAAATGTGCTGCTCTCACATTCCGGCCATTGCAACAGTAAGATAGATAGATAGATAGATAGATAGATAGATAGATAGATAGATAGATAGATAGATAGATAGATAGATAGATAGATAGATAGATAGATAGATAGATAGATAGATAGATAGATAGATAGATAGATAGATAGATAGATAGATAGATAGATAGATAGATAGATAGATAGATAGATAGATAGAAGGATGGATAGATGGATAGATAGATAGATAGATAGATAGATAGATAGATAGATAGATAGATAGATAGATAGATAGATAGATAGATAGATAGATAGATAGATAGATAGATAGATAGATAGATAGATAGATAGATAGATAGATAGATAGATAGATAGATAGATAGATAGATGGATAGATGGATGATAGATAGATAGATGGATGATGGATAGATAGATAGATGGATGGAAGGATGGATGGTGGATAGATAGATAGATAGATAGATAGATAGATAGATAGATAGATAGATAGATAGATAGATAGATAGATAGGTAGATAGATAGATAGATAGATAGATAGATAGATAGATAGATAGATAGATAGATAGATAGATAGATAGATAGATGGATAGATGGATAGATGGATGATAGATAGATAGATGGATAGATTTAGTCTTTATTGTCCTGCAGGAAATGTGTTTTCACAACCAGTACATGCAGATAACCACATACATATATACATACAGATAACCACACCACAACGTACAGATATGCATACAGATAGTTAAACACACAGCATTCATTCACGCCCACAGATAAACCTGCTCCATGCCAGATCAGCGGGGCAGTTGGTTAAGGGCTGCTACGGCAGAAGGGGCAAAACTTCGGCCACAGCGAGCTCTTCTCCAAGTCAGCCCTGCATGTACGGCCTGACAGCAGCAGTGTTAAACATGAACTGAGGGGGTGATGGGTAAACCAATGATTATATGAATTACATTCAACGTAACGTCTGTTGCTGCAGAACTCTGGGTTTCAAATTTTGAGGCTGACGAAAAAGGGAAATGGCAATACCGCGATATTTCACAGTATTAGACGATATAACCTTATTTTGCACATGCACACACACACACATATATGCATGCATATGTGCATACATGAATCAATACATAGAAAGAAAGACACTTTATTTTGTCATTGTACAGTTGTGTGGTTACCATGAATGTGTCCTCTGCATTTAACCCATCCTATTGTATAGCAGCAGTGATCAGCTGCAGCACCCGGGGACCAACTCCGGTTCTTCTTTCCATTGCCTTGCTCAGGGGCACAGACAGCAGTATTAACCCTAACATGCATGTCTTTTTGATGGTGGGAGGAAACCCATGGTGGGAGCACCCGGAGAAAACCCACGCAGACACGAGGAGAACATGCAAACTCCACACAGAAAGGACCTGGGACGGCCTGGGGTTCAAACCCAGGACCTTCTTGCTGCGAGACAACAGTGCTAACCACTGGGCCACCGTGCTGCCTCAAATAAATACATACAGTCTATAGACATGCAGGTATCTAACCTGAAAAGCAGGAGGATGCTCTGTTTTTCACAAAAAACAAAACAAAAAAAAAAACAAAAACAAACGAACCCTGAGTCCTGGTGAGAAAAAGATTTGCGCGTGCTCTTTTTCCCCCCCCCCTTAAATTGTGTAATGTGCTGTGGTGAAGTTAAGGAAAAGATGAGTTCCTGACATGTGATTCCTGCTGGAAAGCCAAAGTAATTGCAGTACAACTAGTCTGACTCACAGTATTGGAAAGGAGGCCCCTAGCCGTTGCTATGCGATAAATACAAAGGGCTGATGGAACTTTGGAAATAAGTGTTGAATATTTAGCTCGTTTGGATGCCATTTCCAAGGCTGCGATGACGAGCGGTCAGAGTTTAGAAAAATTACATCACAGGTCAGTCGAGGACAAGAAGGGCGAGGTTGTTGTTTTTTTTTCTTCTTCTTCTTCTCTCCCCGCTGACCGACCGTATATGTTTATACCATCGGAGATTCTCCTCTGGTTTTCGCTGTAATTCCCAATTTCCAGTTCTCTCTCACCAGCTACGTTGGTCGCACCTCCTCGCAGTCACTTCTTTTCCATTACAGGCCCAGTAACCATTACAGTGGTGTGAATTAGTGGGTCCTGGGTTGAGTGAGAGAGAGAGAGAGATGGGTGAGTGGGTGATTGGTGGTGGTGGTGGCGGTGAGGGGGGGGGCAGATAATGGAATACACGGCTCTGCTCTCCAGCTCTTGTGATCGGTCTCTGTAGTGGTGCAGGTGTCTGCTGAGGCTTATTGTTCATCACTAGACCGCTGGAGCACATTACACACGCTTCCTGTTTCTTAGAACCCTCGACCACTGCTCACTTTCCTGTGATTGACGCTTCTGCCTCGAGGAGACCCGCTCCACTAAGCAGCAGCCGTGCACAAAACACGAGAGGCTTCGGTGCGAAGTGTGGAGGACAATCACGTCCGTGGTTGTAATTGAATCTATCATCTTTTCCTTTTCACAGAAAGGGCAGGCTGTGGCCTTTTGCTAGGGTAATGTGTCATAACCTTGGTGTATTTATTGCTCAGGTGGCTCATAGCGGTGATTCCTGCAGCAGGAGGGGCAATAAAAGTTTTGAATGAGCAAAGGTGGTTATTAGCCTGCTGTTCCTGTCCACTGACTCACACCAAACATACAATGCTGACTGTAAACGAGAGCGGATCACCATTCCCATCATTTACCAACGAACACTCACACACACACACTCATTCACACCCCCCCCCCACACACACACACTCTGTATGTGTGTGTGGGGGGGTGGGGGTGGGGCTGTATGTATATAAGTAGTATGCCTCCTAAAATATGAGTATTTCTCTTTTCATGGTATTTATGCTTGACACATTTCAAACAAAGATCCTCTGATCAGTTCCCAAAAAGCATATTCTAAGCATCCGTTAAATATTATCCCACTGGAATAAAATACGGCTGTTTGAAACGGGCCCAACCACGATGACAGTCATTAGTATATCCTTAAGCGCGAGTAAATTTCACAGACAGACTGGAACCAGTGCAATAGCCGTGACACCGGTGCAGCCGGGAAAGCGGCTTGCAAAACCTCCGCTGTACATGTCACCGTGAACTCTTGCATTATGTCTCTACCTCGAAATTGACTTGCTCAATTTACACAGGACAGGAGGGGCTGAAGTTGCTGTACACGGTATAAGAGGGTGCTTTACTGTTTGCACAGACACAGTAGGGAGCTGGTTTTGCATCCTGTACGGCCGAGCGCTGCAGCTGCATTAATAACAGCTATTAGCATTACTTACTGGAAGGTTAATTGCAGCAGTGTGTGTGTGTGTGTGTGTGTGTGTGTGTGTGTGTGTCAAATTTGATTTTTTTTTAAACTGTAGACCATCTCTTTCCTCATACACAAAACGGCCTTGACGTGTGTCTTATTCGTCACGAATCAATATGTAGCGCATGACACATGGTTACAGACATTTATCAGAACACATTCTGACAGCATATCTATCCACCCATCTATCTAGCTACAGACATTAAAACGTATCTAATAATGAGAAAAAGACTTGATTAAGATAATATTATGGCCATATTTGTGCGAGGCCCATGCACCAGTTTGGAACTGGTGGCGCCCCCTTTCTAAATAGTTTCACACATTTGGTTCAACCTTGTTATGTAACATATCCTGCGAGTTTTGTCATGACAGGACCAACAATTTCTGATTTATAGTCTGTGTTATGCCATGCCCATTTTTTTGCGTTTGCGGCGGTCTGTTTGAATGAAACGTTCAGGGTATGTTTCAGGTGCGGACATACACCTGAAGCACACTATCTTGGCATATACAACATTTCTATCTTGGCCAGGTCTCCCTTGAAAAAGAGGTTTGTAATCTCAACGGGATCTTCCTGGTTAAATAAAGGTTAAATAACATTTTTTAAAAAATACCCTGCAAGTAAGTGTTGTGATGATTGGCCCAGGGGTTGTTGACTTTGGTCCAACGCCCTTTTGAAGTTCATTGGCCAGTATCTTGAAAACTAAATAAGATCTCAACAAGCTTGACGCAACTTCGGATAAGCTTGGTCCAATAATGCGCCACATAAAATTTGATAGCAATCAGACCTACGGTTTAGGAAGAGATGTCAAAAATGGGTTTTTTTGTGGGGGGGGGGATCAAAATGGTGGAAAATCTAGTCAGGTGGACTTTAGTGGCTCTTCGGGTGAATTTGTAGAGTGGGGATAGATGGATGTCTGTACCAAGTTTCGTGTAAATCGGACTTATGGGGTAGGAGTTATGACTTTTCAAAGTTGACCTTTAATTATAGTGCCCCCATTTGGTCGATTGGGGTCATATTTCTCGGGCGGCACTGGCGCACAACTTCCAGCCAATGGGCCAAATCTCATGTCTCTACTATTTACCATCTCACAGGAATTTTCGTAAAGATTCCTGAAGAAGGGAAATCAGGCCTTGTTCAGACTGCCAGCCCAAATCCGATTTTGACCCTATCAGCGAAAAAAACCCCACGTGATATGCGACTTCTGCAAATCGAATCCATATGTGGCGGTGGTCTGAACCGCGATTCCAATCCGATTTAAACAGATGCGTCTCAGTCTGGACGCTCTGGCCTCCCAAATCGGATTTCACGCCGTCTTCTTTGCGTCACTCGTAACGCGACACACAACGACGACGTCAGATCCAGGGTGACGAGAGTTTGTCTGGTGGAGCAACGCTGCACGCCTTGTTTCCCCCCACCCCACCCGCATTCCGGGAACTCTGCCTCTGATTGGCTAGTACTCGTTGCCTCCGTTGATTAGGGATAGGGTTAGCCAATCAGAGATAGCGTAGGGGCGGGTCTTCCCGGAATCCAGGTGGGAAAAATAATAACGCGTTCTGCACCGCGACTTTGACGGCGATAATTGTTTGGCGGGCGGGACGCTGGAGCTCCGTTTCTCATGCCTCAGGCGGACCACACGTCACCAACGTACGTAGGTACTCGCGCCTACGTCGTTACCATAGCAACCCATCCGCTCTGACCCCCTTGCACTTACGTGCAAGGGGGTCAGCGCGGACGGTCTGTCGCAAAGATCTGATTGGAGAAACAGATTCGATTTGGCCGCAGTCTGAAGAAGGCCTAACAAACCAGCACGAAAACAACGGGGCTTGAGCCCCTAACGAGTGAGCCCCTTGGGGCAAATTTGTAATTTGGGATACTGGGCTATACAGATAAAACCGACTGGACTGGACTTGACTTGAGCGACTGATTCAGGACTGATTTGGAGTTACGCGGCTCTTATGAATGAGAGAGTAGAAAGAAGGGTGTAAAAGAGCGAGGGAGGGGAGTTACTCTCCTAGCAACAATTCAAAGAATTGATTGTGGTCTCTGAGAAGTGTGACTCATTTTACGGCGTATCAGGAAACCCTTCAGATGTGCATCACGATCTTCCTGCTTTGAGCAACAAAAAAAAGAAGAGCGTCTCGGTCGCTGCCGGCCTATCTCCCTCGCTCTCTTTCTCTGTCTCTCGCTTTCCGCTTTCTCTCGACCCCCCCCCTCTCGTTTTCTCCCGTTCGCTTGTCTTTTAAGTCCCCAACCTTGTCTGCCTCCATGGCGGTCTCGAGGTGACCACCACGACAATGTGATTTTTACCGATTGAGATGACTTCTTCTTCTCTTCTTCTTTTTCTTCTTCTGATTCTTTTTCTTTTTCTTCTTCTTCTTCTCTCTTTTTTTTTTAAACCGGATCTCTTACAGGAAGGACGTGTAGCTCAGATACACTCACCTCTACGGGATTCGACAGGAGAAGCGGCTCTATTCGTCAGCCTTCACAGCACTTCCCATACCAGTGACACATAGTCAGATTAGTTCCGTATACTGGCAGCCCATAGACTACTTTATCTGAAATACATCAATAAACCATCCACCATGTTCTGCACAACTGTGGCAAATCCAGGGGGTATATTGCTCAGCCAGCATATTTTATTTTATTGTATCCACCACATTATTCTTATTCTTATTCTTATTTTTTATTTTATTTTATTTTTTAAAGACTATGTTTAACTATATCTGGGCCAGCGTGATTTCCAGCCAGAATGTGAATCACTTGTGTGGAATGTGTGTGAGCACCACCAGAAGCTTTCAGGACTGTGGCAGGGCTCTCATAGCCAGTGGCGTGACTGATAAATAGTAAACGCAGTCCATTTACAATTTATCAGTCATACAACTTTTGGAGCCCCACGCCCCCGCCGCCCCCCCAACACTTATGAATGAACAAATCTGTTTCCAAATGTTCAGAAAAGATAACCAAAACTAACAACAGATGGAGAAAAAAAAGAAGCTAAATCAATAGTGTTGGAGCTCTTGGATTTCCAGTAAACCCCCCCCTTGTAAAAAGATTCCAGCTGAATTCGCGAACAAGACCACTGAAACTTCTCTCAATTCTTCTGTCGTGGCCACCGGCTACCAGCTCTCTCATCGAGTACAGAAACCGATCCCTGATGTCACCACCGCCACCCCCCCCCCCCACACACACACACACACACACAGCCTTGATAGGAAGTGACACTGCTGGGACCCCTGTGTTGTAACTGCGGTGGTGTTAACACAAGAGCCCACTCTCGGTAGACTGCCAGTTTCCTCTAAATGCTATTACTTCACCACAGATGTGTGAGTGTCATACATGTAGTCCGATAAGGCCAGCTACAGCACCTGATTTGGCAGAATGATTCCACTGCTTTGGGGCCGGGGGAGGGTGGAGGTTCATATGAGTATCCAAAATTCCTGTAAAGCGTGAAACACTTTGAAGGTGGTGGTAACGGAAGTTGAAAGATGTGTTTCATGGCAACGTGAAGCACACTCATTGTCTGGAAATACATTCGAGAGAGGAAGACGGGTGAGTAAATTGTATGGTGCAACATACATACTAAGCCACTGAGTCACGGTTACGAAACGTGACTGTAGATGTACATGTACTTTATACCTACTTTTTTTTAACTTTAATTTTATCCTGTATAGCTTTCACCCCCCCTCCTTGTTCTACAAATAATACCTCTATTTTGTGCATGTTTTGTTTGTTTTTTTTTATTACGGATGAAAAATGCTGTCTGATATTGTGTTTAAGATGGTATGTGTCCTCAGCCTTCAAGAGTCAGAAAAAAGGGACGGCTGTTTCAGTGGAGTCAAGTATTCATCCAGACCATGGTATATGCATATGTATAAGTATATGTATGTGTATATATATAAGTATATGTATATATTGTATAAGTATATGATATATATGCATATGTCTTGTGCATGCATGCATGCATGCATGCGTGTGTGTGTGTGTGTGTGTGTGTGTGTGTGTGTGTGTGTGTGTCTGTGTGTGTGTGTGTGTGTGTCTGTGTACACCGGTTTTTTCTATCCTAATGGGAACCAAATGTCTCCATTACCCATTAGAATAAAAAAATCTGAAACCACCTACCTTATGAGGACATTTTATGAGTCCCCACAAGGGAAATGGTCTATTTTAGGGTTAGGCCCTGTGATGGCCTGGTGGCCTGTCCAGGGTGTCTCCCCGTCTGCTGCCCACTGACTGCTAGGATAGACCCCAGCATTCCCACAACCCTGAGAGCAGGATAAGCGGTTTGGATAATGGATGGATGGACTTGGTTTTAGGGTTAAGGTTAGGATTAGGATTAGGTTAAGGTCAGGGTAAGGGTTAGGGTTAGGCATGTAGTTATGATGGGTAAGGTTAGGGTTAATGGCTAGGGAATGAATGTAGTCAATGAGGGGTCCTCACAAGGATAGGGTGACATGGTGTGTGTGTGTGTGTGAGTGAAATGGGGGCAGTGACAGAAACTCGTGGTGACTGGTTTGGTGGGAAATGAGAATGAAAGCTTTCTTTCAACATCAAATCAAAATTGGGGAAAAGCTATTATTCATACCATCTGACTCAGGTGAGATGTGTCAGAACCTTGTTACAGCTTTCAGGAAAAGTGTTAGAAAACTTTTGTTGTTGTTTTTTTCTTTCTGTAAGACAAGAAGATAGCTTCCCATAAACTGAAGGGTTACAACATCACTAAAACCACCAAAATCACCAAAAAAAAACATGAACTATGGGTGGGAGGAAACCATTCTTGTGACATGTAAGAATTTTAATGTTTTCTGTGGGAACGAAGTTTCTTAGAAATGAAGCTTTTAGACTTGCTTTCAATGTTGAGAAATCCAAAGTATTAATTCCTATTGAAAGCCTTTATTCTTTTAACGTTTACTTCCTGATGAAGGCCAAAACGCATTATAGGGCTATGTTAAGACGGTTAGAATAAAGGCTTTTGAAAAATTCATATTGGAGTACCTTGGCTTTCTCTGTGTGAAAAGTGAGTTTACTTATTTATCTATTTATCTGTTTTAACCTGAACTCTCTTTGAGGTTTGGACAAGAACCACCTGATTAGAAACATTTGCATCAGCTGCATATTCACACGTATCACCCTGCCATTCAAAGCGATGACAATAAAGCAGCAGGTTCATCCATCCAACTGACCTCTTTCCTGGAAACTGAAGTGATAGACTTCCCAGAAAGCCAAACCAGCACCTGTGCCATTCAAATGTTCGTATAATGCAGTGATCCAGATATGAAAGAAGCCACAGTCTCGCGGTGCTCCAGTGCACACAGTGCAAAGGCCCCAGTATGGTAACACTTTCTATGAAGCTTGCATCTATAACGCCCTATAAGCATCTATAACACCCTATAAGTATCTATAACACCATATAAACATCTATAATGCCATATAAGCATCTATAACACCCTATAAGCATCTATAACGCCATATAAGCATCTATAACACCCTATAAGCATATATAACACCCTATAAGCATCTATAACGCCATATAAGCATCTATAACACCCTATAAGCATCTATTGCATCTATAACGCCCATACTTTCCTATAATGTGTATTACAATGACTAACGGCTATGACTGAAGACTGTGAAATATCACCGAAGTCTCATTATGCATCTCTACAAAACTCAAGCAAAACAAGTTGGCTATGATGCATTATGACATCTGACAGATAAACAGGCTAATGATGACATATTTATAATGCATAAATCCATTTTAAATTGACATAATGTATCATAAAGGTGGTTATGAGGTTTTGTGAGGGCGTATACATGGTTATAATGAATCCTACAATGACTTATAGCTCCACTTATAGGGCGTTATAGATGCTTATAGGGCGTTATAGATGCAAGCTTCATAGAAAGTGTTACCACACTTTCTTTCCACCCTCTTACACCCCATCTCTTTTGTCACTTGATCAGTCTCTTATCTTCCTCATTTGCCAGCTTCACACCCTCACCGTCCTGCGGCTCAGGGATACACAGAACATCGCCTTTTAATGAAGTGACGGCTTGTAGGATGACCGAATTAAGGCGAGGAGAACATCTGGAAGCTTAACAAGTGGGAGCCAAGAGACGGAATGCGCTTATTTGGGCCCCGACATATAAACATGTGACAATAGTACATCCACTTACCCCACATCTGGGAGTGTCTGCACACAGGGGTTTTAACAGTAGCGGCGCTGCAGGCTGGCTGTATGCCTCCAGTAGCAGTACAGGCCCTCGTTTGTATGTTCCACCCTGTTGCCTTTATAGTTCATTGTGTTGCATTTTGAAGCCCCCCCCTTTTTTTTTTTTAGCTCATGCTTGCCAAACTACTGCTTTAATTTAGCCGCTTCACATCAGGAGCTGTTTTGGAAAATCTAATTTTGCTTCAGGAAGGATGAAAGTTGTAACCATGGATGACAACGAGTTCAAGATTACAATGTGGTGGACACGTATTGGGGATAGAATCCACCCCAGGAACTAAGGGTTAAGTCAGGGTTGCCCTGGCAGGTTAACGCAGGGTTAAGTTATGGTTGTCCAGCCAGTTTTCTGGTTATTCTTGCCGCCTCCGCTCAGTCGAGCTGGGGTTTTGTTGTCCCTCTGATTTACCGTGGATTAAAGAAAGTTGCCTACACGGCTAAAGTGTGAACATACGGTCTTCTCCGTTCCTTCGGCTCTACACTGGTGACCTCGACGTCGGTTTTCGGATAAGTTTTCTGAAACCACACACATTATGGCTACGAACGCCGTTGCAATTAAACTGCCGGAGTTTTGGGAGTCTTCCGCGGCTACGTGGTTCGCGCAGGCTGAGGCACAGTTCGCGCTCAGAGACATAACAGCGGATGAGACCAGGTGCTACTACGTAGTGGCGGCGCTGGGGGGCGCTACGGCTCCCAGGATAAGCGGTTTCATAACCAACCCACCGGCCGATGGTAAATACGCCGCACTTAAGAATCTCCTCCTTGAAACTTTTGAACTGTCAACAACGGAGAGAGCACGTCGCCTCTTCGCAATTCAGGGCTTGGGAGATGGCAAACCATCGGAGCTAATGAGCAGGATGTTAAACCTACTGGGTCAAGAAAAGCCATGTTTCCTGTTTATGGAGCTGTTTCTGCGCAACATGCCGCCCCACGTCCAGACTGCGCTCGCTAACTCCACCATCACTGATCCCCGTGAGCTGGCAAAGGAGGCTGACCGATTCTTCGTCGCTACACAACGTTCCTCCCATGCCGGGGTGCTGGCTCCTACCTTCACTGGCCCCCCGCCGACATCGCGGGCGTGGCCCGACGGTGGCGCCACAGCGTCAGACCGCTACAAGCCCTCTGGACTCTGTATGTACCACGCTCGATTTGGTGCGAAAGCTAAACGGTGCCGTTCCCCCTGCAACTACAGGCCGACGGGAAACGAGAGGGCCAACACTCAGTAGTGGCCATGAGTGTTGGCGATACGAGCAGGCTACTCTTCATCCTCGACACCATCTCCGGTCGGCGATTTCTCTGTGACACGGGCGCACAGAGAAGCGTGCTCCCTGCTACTGACGTCGACATCATGGGCGGGGAGCGGGGCCCCCAGTTGGCGACGGCTGACGGCAGCCCTATCCACACCTACAGC
Source organism: Lampris incognitus (assembly GCF_029633865.1). Taxonomy (NCBI): domain Eukaryota; kingdom Metazoa; phylum Chordata; class Actinopteri; order Lampriformes; family Lampridae; genus Lampris; species Lampris incognitus. The sequence goes on along the minus strand of NC_079220.1, from coordinate 50,181,967 downwards.
GTGCGGTCTGTAGAACTGTGTTTTGGTGGACAACGTTTCACGTGGGAGTTCGTCATGGACAATGTAACGCTTCCCCTCCTCGGAGCTGATTTTTTGTGCGCTTACGGTTTGCTAGTGGACATTCAGAACAGCCGTCTGGTCGACGCCTTAACCTTCTCCTCCTTCGCATGTACGCGGAGGGAAGCGGCCTATGCAGGTCTAGCCAACTCTCTCTCAGAGGCAGACAAGTTCAACTGCCTCCTCGCTGAGTTCCCTGACCTCACCCAGCCTACCTTCTCTGCACCCACCGCTAAGCATGGGGTGGAGAATCACATTGCTACGCCAGAGCCAGGCATCTCGACCCCGCCAAACTCGCAATTGCCAAGTCTGAGTTCGAGCACCTGGAACGCATGGGGATCATCCGCCGCTCTGACAGCCCGTGGGCGTCTCCGCTCCACATCGTCGCTAAGCCTGATGGAGGTTGGCGCCCATGCGGGGACTACCGCCGACTAAATGACGCCACCACGCCCGACCGCTATCCTGTCCCGCATATCCAGGACTTTTCTGCAAACCTGTCTGGCAAACGCTTCTTCTCAAAAGTCGACCTGGTCCGTGGTTATCATCAAGTTCCCGTGCACCCCTCGGACATCCCCAAGACAGCGGTGACTACCCCATTCGGCCTATTTGAATTCCTACGAATGCCATTTGGACTCAAGAACGCGGCCCAGTCCTTTCAGCGGCTGATGGATTCAGTGCTCCGTGGCCTTCCTTTCATCTTCGTCTATTTGGACGACATACTCATCGCCAGCGCCTCCGAGGAAGAACCCCTGTCCCATCTTCACGCCCTCTTCACACGCCTCAGCCAGCATGGGCTGATCGTCAACACGGCGAAGTGCCGGTTCGGGCTGACGGCCATTGATTTCCTCGGGCACCGCATCACTGGGGACGGGGCGGTCCCCCTGCCCTCAAAGGTGGAAGCGGTGGCGGCCTTTCCGCGCCCCCAAACAGCTCGTGCGCTCAGGGAGTTAATCGGGATGGTGACATTCTACCACCGCTTCATTCCCCGAGCCGCCTTTATCATCCGGCCACTGTACGAGGCGCTGAAAGGCATGTCCCCCAACCAGGCGGTCGACTGGACAGCAGAGCGGGACCGTGCGTTCACCGAGACTAAAGCTGCGCTCTCCCAGGCTACCCTGCTAGCGCATTCTTCACCTACAGCGCCTATTTCCATAACCGCGGATGCATCGGACTATGCTTTTGGTGCGGTTCACGAGCAGTGGGTGGGGGGGAGGCTTGGCAGCCTTTGGCCTCTTTCAGTCGCCAGCTTACACCCCGAGAGCGTAAGTATAGTACTTTTGACAGGGAACTCCTCGGTCTCTGGCTCGCCGTCCGGCATTTCCGGTTCCTGCTAGAGGGCCGCGAGTTTACTGCGTACGTGGACCACAAGCCCCTCACGTTTGCCATGTCCAAGACGGCCGAGCCATGGTCCGCTCACCAGCAGCGACAACTCTCCTACATTTCGGAATTCACTACCGACATCCAGCACGTCGCTGGTAAGTCTAACCAGGTAGCTGACTGCCTCTCTAGGGCAGTGATTGGAGCGGTCCACCTAGGCCTGGACTATGCACAGATGGCCACTGACCAGGCCACGGACCCGAGCATCCTCCGTCTCCGGACCTCCGACACGAGGCTCCACCTGCAGGACGCTCCTTTCAGCGACACGGGTGTCACCCTCCTGTGTGACGTCTCCACGGGACAGCCCAGGCCCATCGTCCCGGACAGCTGGAGACGCCCCGTGTTTGAAGCTGTGCACGGCCTCTCTCATCCAGGCGGTAAGCCATCCGTGCGCCTGACCTCTGCTAAGTTTGTGTGGGAGGGACTTAAGAGAGACGTGAAAGCGTGGGCCGACTCGTGTGTTGCCTGTCAGCGGGCTAAGATACACCGCCACATTAAGGCGCCCCTGGAACGCTTCGCAGTGCCGGAGAGACGATTTGACCATGTCCACGTCGACCTGGTTGGTCCCCTACCCCCCTCCCATGGGTTCACCTACCTCTTCACTGTGGTGGACAGGACTACGCGCTGGCCTGAAGCTGTTCCCCTGGCATCCACGACGTCTGCTGATGTGGCCCGGGCTTTTATTGGGTCGTGGGTCTCACGTTTCGGTACGCCTTCCGACCTTTCATCTGACCGCGGGCCACAGTTTACCTCAGAGCTATGGAATGCTGTGAGTGAGGCTCTGGGCATCAAGCTTCACCGCACTACCGCCTACCACCCTCAGGCGAACGGCCTATGTGAGCGCTTCCACCGGTCCATGAAGGCTGCGCTTCGGGCTACTCTCAAGGACTGCAACTGGGTCGACAAGCTCCCATGGTTCATGCTGGGCCTGCGGACCGCCCCGAAGGAAGACCTACAAGCCTCCTCTGCGGAGCTGGTGTACGGAATGCCGCTGCGAGTCCCAGGCGATTTCATGCCCAATGCAACGCATCCCTGGTCAGCTGTGGACCAACGAGCCTCCTTGCTGGACGGGGTCAGAGCTTTCACACCCGTCCCTACCGCCCAACACGGCGCTCCGGTGTCCCAGGTGCCCCCAGGTCTGCAGTCAGCGGACTACGTGTTCATTCGTCATGACGCACACCGCCCCCCTCTGCAACCCCCTTATGACGGCCCCTTCCGCGTCCTGGAACGGGGAACTAAGCACCTGGTGGTGGATTTTGGGGGCACGGCCGAGCATGTTTCAGTGGACCGAGTTAAACCCGCACACCTGGACTTGACGCAGCCACCTGGACTGGACGCAGCGCGGGCCTCCACGGGGGAGGCCCGCGCTGCCTCTTCTGCTCCTCAGGCTGACCTCCACAGGCCCGCGTCAATGCCTCCCTGAGACACTCCGGCCCCTGTTACCCGGAGCCGCCGCGGGGGGACGACCGGCCGTCCGTGGCTGCCTGACTTCGATTACTAGGGCGAATTCTGGAGGGGCTCATGTGGTGGACACGTATTGGGGATAGAATTCACCCCAGGAACTAAGGGTTAAGTCAGGGTTGCCCTGGCAGGTTAACGCAGGGTTAAGTTATGGTTGTCCAGCCAGTTTTCTGATTATTCTTGCCGCCTCCGCTCAGTCGAGCTGGGGTTTTGTTGTCTCTCTGATTTACCGTGGATTAAAGAAAGTTGCCTACACGGCTAAAGTGTGAACCTACGGTCTTCTCCGTTCCTTCGGCTCTACAACAGCATGCTTATTTGTGGTTCAACTGTATTTGATTAAAAATAGTATTGTATGTTGTACTAATGCAGTCCCCCCCCTCCCTTTTCTCCCCAACTGTATCCGGCCAATTACCCTGCTCTTCCGAGCCATCCCGATCACTGCTCTACCCCCTCTGCTGACCCGGGAGGGCTGCAGAAATGGAAAATTCGTGCCCATGGACACGAACCAGTAGATTACATGTCGTGACTATTTCACGAGCTGCTGTGAGACCATGTAGCCTGGTCGCTGCACTAGCGCCTCCTCTGGTCGGTTGGGGCGCCTGTTCAGGGGGGGGAGAGGGGGAACTGGGGGGGGGGGAATAGCGTGATCCTCCCACGCGCTACGTCCCCCTGGCGAAACTCCTCACTGTCAGGTGAAAAGAAGCGGCTGGCGACTCCACATGTATCGGCTACGTGGTACCCACGTCCGGCTTCCCACCCGCAGACACGGCCAGCTGTGTCTGTAGGGATGCCCGACCAAGCCGGAGGTAACACGGGGATTCGAACAGGCGATCCCCGCCTTGGTAGGCAACAGAATAGACCGCCACGTCACCGGGACGCCCCTAGATGCAAGAGAAATGCAACAAGGGGGCGTCTACAATGGCTAGCATTGCAGGCAGGCGGTGCTGAGGCCTCGTACGCAAGTCCAGTGTTTGTGGTGGCTGTAGAGTATCAGGTCAGGCGTGTAACAAACGAAAGAGGCATGAAAGACAGGCAGGAGATGAAGTGTAGAACAGATTGTACGGTATGAGGCGGTTACACGATATCCTTGTAATTCCGGGCTACTGAGCTGTTCATTTGCGTAGGGGGTGTAGTGCTCCCATCTCGGGAAGATGTATTGCCGTCTTCATCTTCTTTTCAACTGTAATTTAGACGGGGCTTTTCAACATTGCAACGCTGTTAGTAGTTCCCACGGAGGTCTCCGGAGTCACGGAGACCTTCAACATTGCATGGCTTCAGACCAGTTTTGCTCCCGAGAGGAAGCAAGCAGTGCTCAACACTGTTTCAGGGGAACTTCACCAACAGCTTCCCTGTGCGGCCCGTGTTTGCCAAACAAAACCGCCTGTAAAGGCTGTGCGAGTATGTCACATTTTAATGATTTATTACTATGATAAAAACAAACCCACGTCGATATCTAGACAGGACTTTCTCAAAACTGCAGCGCGCATTGTCGCGAACTTGTTTTCCTTGTTTTCCTTGTTTTGGCGTGCGAGTGATGTGTGCAAGTGCACGAAGCTGCTGTGAACCAGAGTCGTATTCCTCTTGTGCACAGGCACACGTGGCCCGTAAAGTCGATTCTGATTCTGATTCTGAAACTGTGATTGACAGGACTGCCGATTATCGGCTTCCAGAGAGGTTCTGCTCTCCTCAGATACATCACAGAAGGAAACCAGAGTGTCTAGGAAGCTGTGTATAATGGCAAGTATCCAGCCTGCAACGGGGAAGCTGTTCAAACCCACAGAAGTATTTGAAATTGGTTTCATAGGGACCCGATCCCAGAATAGGTCACAGGTGGCACTGATCCAACAAGGATGTGTATCGTAGGCCATGTGTACGATCTCTCTGGCACCTGCAGTTGATTTAGCCTGTTGAGTTAATGGGAGGAGAGAGGTTGTCTGCATCCGAAGGGATTAAACAATAAAAAAAAAAGTTGGGAGAATGGGTGAAGTCGACACAAGGGGACACTGAGAGGGACACACGAGGTGAACGCCTTGTGAGCGATAAAGAGACAAACAGGCGGCCAGAGAAACAGGCAGGTCGGTGAATTAGAAAGACGGGAGCGTAATATGGCTCTCAGGCTAAACGCTCGACGGCTCCTGGTGACCCCGGACGTGGCTCTGTTATTCCACTATTTATAGGAAAAGGCTGACCACACTGTCGCCATGGCAACCACGTTACATGTCACACGGCGCCAGCAAAGGGCCCTTATTTGCAGAGTAAACAGACGCAGCGGCAAGGCTGCTCGTCTTGGTCAGCTGGCTCGACATACTTGGGAGACCGCAGTGGATGACCCTGACCAGTACAGCTCAGCAGTGACGCCGCCCCCCCCCCCCCCCGTCAGGGTTTAGCCCTCCACCACAGCTGAGTCACCCAAACACTTCCAGTTAGTAACACGCAGATAACCACCCACACAAACATGCATTAAGCATGCAAAGACACAACTTTAGACATGAGGAGAAACACGAACAATTGATGCAAATGCATCGATATCCGGAGTCAGGGACAATTTATTTGCCATGTCACCTCATGCGCTACGTACACAAAAGAAACGAAATTCCGTTTCCCCCAGCTCACAGTGGTGCAACACAAAAGAGAAAAACATCCAAACACCCCCCCCCAAAAACAACACCACCAAAAAACATACAAAAACAGAGAGAACAAAGCAAAAAACGAAAACAAAAACACAAACAGCCAACAACACAGTCCACCCAGAGCAACACGGTCCAAAAACTCCACCGAACATCCTGGCAGAACTGCTGGTCTGCATGGGCTAGCAGTTAGACCTAGACTGCTTCTATTTGTCATCGTCTTATGTGCATGTCTCAAGGGAACGAAATGCCGTTTCACATGGACCTCAGTGGCACGTAAAAACAAACAACACGCAATAAATATTAAAAACAAAAAGTGCATTAGGAATAAAAATGACTTCACAGATCTAAACACCACAAGCCCATCTGATGTGGACGGTGAGTAAGAAGGTCAAAAGCTTACAGCTTGGTGGAGGCAGAATGGATGCTCCGGTACCTCCTGCCAGAGGGTAGGAGGGTGAAGTGGATGTGGGAAGGGTGGGTGGGGTCCTTCAAGATGCTGAGAACCTCCCGGGTGCACCATGCGTCATAGATGGCCTGGATGGGTGGGAGAGCAGTTCCTATGATCTTTCCAGCTGTCTTCACTATCTTCTGTAGGGATTTACGGTCGGAGGCCTCGCAGTTCCCATGCCAGACAGAGACACAGCTGGTCACAGTGCTCTCTACGGCGCCTCTGTAGAATGTGACGAGGATGGTTAGCTTAGCCTGCCCCGCGTCCGCATCCTGTCAGACCGCCCTCGGTGTTTCCTCTTCGGGCGTAAGCAGGGCCGTGGTCCTTGGGCCCATCGGACGCAGCAGACCAGGCTCCCTCAGCCGATCCACCGCCAGCTCCCCCAGCCAGACACCTCCCCGCACCCCACACGACGACACAAACGCAGACGCAGACAAAAACACTGCACAATCGACGCTCGGGGAGGGCGCCACCGGACCGCCTCTCGGGCAGGGCCGTGGGCTAGCAGTTAGCGTAGCCTGCCCCGCTTCCGCGTCCTGTCAGACCGCCCTCGGTGTTTCCTCTTCGGGCATAGCAGGGCCGTGGTCCTTAGGTCCATCGGACCCGGCAGACCGGGCTCCCTCAGCCGATCCACCGCCAGCTCGCCCAGCCAGACACCTTCGACACACCTCCTCGCACCCCACACGAGGACACAAACGCAGACGCAGACAAAAACACTGCACAGTCGACTCTAGGCGAGGGCACCGCCAGACCACCTCTCGGGCAGGGCCGTGGGCTAGCAGTTAGCTTAGCCTGCCCTGCTTCCGCATCCTGTCAGAACGGCCTTGGTGTCTCCTCTTCGGGAGCAGCTCCGGGCAGGGCCGTGGTCCCTGGGCCCACAGGACGCAACAGACCAGGCTCTCCCAGCTGATCCAAGGCCAGCTCTCCCAGCTGATCCAAGCCCAGCTCTCCCAGCCAAGCGAAACCGACAATCAAAATAAAAACGTCACACGATGACGCAAACTTAGACACAGACGTAGACGTGGACCAAGACACTGCATAATCGGTACGGGGTGAGGCCGCTGCAAACGCGAGTCCGCGCCACCATCTTTCCACACCGGAAGCGGTGAGGGAAGATGGTGGCGATACCTAGAGAAATGCTTGCATGCACCCTGTATAGAGGGACAAAAATACACACACGCAAATACTAGATAAAACAACTCACACAAGCACACCATCATCATCATCGGCGGTCACTCGGGGTTGAGTATGACCGTCCTCCCTCTGGGTCCCTCTGGGTCCCTGTGGGTCCTCAGGTGGGTGTAGAGGCCGATCCTGGAGCCGCATAATGGGAGGACGCCTGCGCGTGACAGCTTTTCACGTGGCGCGGCTGATGCGCCTGCAGCCACCACACGGCCGGGTGGCCAGAGTCCAATGGCATGGAGAACCAAGACGATTGGGGACAAGCACACACACACACACACACACACACACACACACACACACACACACACACACACACACACACACACACACACACACACACACACACACACACACACACACACACACAGACTGTCAGCAACAAACAGCAGCCTGGCACAGTCCGAAGTTGCCATCTTGGGTTGACTTACATAAATTAAGCCCAGCCCTTGTTTTCAGCTGTAAGGATGCATCACTTAGGCATAATGACAATCATTAATGAGGTCTGGCTCAGTAGCTGGTCAGTCAATCAAACTGTTAGCACATCATTCACTGGCATCATTTTTTGTCTGCCCGGGTTCGATATCTTGCTGAGAACAGCAAAAGCGCAACATCTGAGTAAGCTCTGCTTTAACTGCATGGATTGATTTTCCCTCTTCAAACTGTGATCTCCCAAAACGTCAATTTGCAGACGGATCAATCGGACTCTGAATCGGATGGACGTTCAACCATTCAGCGATGGCCGCCAAAGTGAGAGTAAAAAGACTGAACCGCGTGTCTATGACCTCTTACCGAACCTGACTACGTTAACATGTCCAACTAACAGTACATTAAAGGTTAATGCTCTGAAAGGTCCCTTGCAATGAATACTAATGAATTTTGCAAAGGTCAGTCGATGATTAAACTCGCACCACCTTCCAGCCTTCATCAGCGATGATCACTTTGCACCTTGTGAGCCCCTATGAAGTGCGGCCTGAAAACTCATTCTTCCGACCACTGTGCTCCCAACCGAACGGCAGATTCTGCAGTATTTGACCAAGGATCCTGTGGAGGGTTGAAATAAAGGGGAGGGTGCCGCCGATGTCATTTTATGAATCGGCCGGAGTCCTTTTGTCCTGCTGCCTGCCTTGTGCCCGGCCACCCGAGAGAAACCCAAGCTCCTCCGGCCCGAGGTAATACCACACGCTCTGCAGACAGCTGCATAGAGTCGATCGGATGACAGAGGGAGAGAAACGCCTCCATTTTCAATCAACTCTCCTCACTGACGGACGCACCACCCCCACCCCCCACTCTCTCTTTCTATGTCCCGTTTTCTCTTTGCATCTTTTTTATCCCAATCTCCATCCATTATCCAAACCGCTTATCCTTCTCTCAGGGTTGCGGGGATGCTGACTCCTACCCCAGCAGTCACTGGGCGGCAGGCAGGAGGACACCCTGGGCAGGCCTCCAGGCCATCACAGGGCCCAGTGTCCGACAGCAGTGGCAGGGTGGAGTTCTACTGTCAAGAACACATTCTTTGGCTCCTCATCTTTCAGGATCCTGACATAAACCCCCCCTCCCCCCCATGGTTTTAGCAGCTTTTAGGGCCTTCAAGAATGTTCCCAAAGGTCGTCAAATATGACCATGGCAAACCTTCGACAGGCCATGGATTATGCAGACTCCCAAGTCACTAAGACCAAATCAGACCAGTCCCAGAAGTAACTGCTGCCGTCAACAGCTGCTTCTGTTAGACTGCCAGCTGATGACAGGTGCAAATCTGCACACACGTATTTAGTTCCATCTCCCAGCACTGAAATACATAAGCCTCAAACTACAACAACTTTTTTTTTATCTTTACTGGGCCTGTAATTCATTAATTCTGAAAACTTAATCGGCTTCGGCGGTGCTACGTAAATAGATTTATCAGCGTGGAAACACAATCAGCATCAGCTGATTGTCTTCCTGGGTAATAAGTCATGTCTCCCAGCTGCGTATCAGTGATACAACGTGTAGTTTGATCTGTTATCTTGGGCCTTGCAGACGCTGCACACTCGGTTTCAGACACTCCAGGCGCAGAGGAGACATTCACCAGACGCAAGAACTGGAACCGGTGACCACATTCCTTCTGCACACACGCACCTGAGTGTAGTGACTGAAGCAACTTCAGTGGAATTTCACTGCAAGACTGTTGCACAATTATCAATTGTCAACAACTGTCTATCAGTCAGTCTCTCACTATGAATGGGGGTTAAAGGGCAATTGTTCTTGACTGATTGTGAATGATAAGTGCTGTATTTTGATTTTTTTTTTGAGATACTTTATTGATTCTCGTGGGCAGAGTGCGAACTATACCCTGGCTTTTGGGGGAGCTCACTTTTTTAGGGGGGGGGGGGACGCTTGCGCGTGCCTCAAAGAAAGGGCTGACTGTGACTCTTGTTGTGACGAAACATGTATAGCTGCAAGCATGCAGGCCTACTTGCTTTAAGTCAGCACGTCATACCTGTATATTGGGAATGTGTTAGGCATGTCAAAAATGTAAACAAGAGCCAACGACCGGGATTTCACTCCTACCTAAAACGACCACGGGCCGTCAAAATGACGGCCGGTTTTTTAACTCTATATTCTGTCAAGATGAATACCCAACTGAGATATGAACGCATTGCAAATGTTAGTAGGTCTGTTAGGAAACGACGGACACCAAAAATTAACATTTTAACAACTGTAATGCTGTTTTTAAACAATTTAAACTTCAGAGAGACATGGTCGAACTTGAATAGCATAATAAAAAAAGGGAAAATATTATCTGAAAAACAAACAAAATAAAAAAGATATTGCTAATCTAACCAACGTAACAAGGCTTATGAAAAGTGAAATCTAAAAAAATAACTGAAAATAAATATTGAAACAGTGCCAAACGACGACCGGAACTTAAAAACTACTAGAGAGACGGTGGTCCCCAGTTGTTAGCCCCTAGCTAACGGGTCTGACCCTTTAGCCGAGCGGTTAGTGATGTCGCCTTGTGGTGCAGGACAGCCCGTATCGAATCCCGCACCGGGCAAGAAAATGACCGGCTACAATATGTTAGTATGTCTGTTAAGAAACTAACTGACACCAAAATTAACATTTTAACGACAACTTTGATACTATTTTTCAAACAATTTAAAATGGCCGCTGTCCAACAACTGTAAATACTGCAACGCCTCGGTGGTAGTCATGGTGCGCCTGTAACGGCGTCTGTAACCAGACATGTTGGAATCAAAAATCAAGTTTAGGTGTCCGAAATCACCCACTACTCACCTCTATATAGTCCACTGTATAGTGAGTTTGCCATTTTGTAGTACTGTCCGAATGTATAGTGGGAATTATTATACCCAATATAGTGGACTTAATGTATCCCATAATGCATCGGGGAAAAGTAGCGCACAACCGATGGTCACTAACCAAGCAATATTGTAACGTGCATGGATAAGAAGACACGCTGTCCGCTGGCTGGCGGGTCTGACCCTTTAGTCTAGCGGTTAGCGATGTCTCCTGCGGTGCGGGCGATACAGGTTCGCTTCCCGGCCGCGGCAGTTCCTGTGGTTGCGTTGTCTCCCGAATTCGCTACAATATATACCATCATGCATTGCGCTGAAAGAAAAATGGCAGACGGACGAGAGGAGAGAGGGCGCCATGAGAGCGCTGTCGTACAAACGTGAGCAACTTTCGGTTTAACTTTCGATATGTTTGTTATGTCTGCACACTGGGTCATCGGTGCTGCATTTGGGTTAGCACTGTTCTATTGTGCTGCAATCGTTATGTGATGCCTTTATGGTTGTTCTTGAATTGATTGGTTGGGTCTGCTGTAAGGGGTTTTGAAATGGAGAGCAAACGGACGTTGCGTGGACGCTGATACTGTGTCATGGTGTGATCCTTCTAACGTAATATTGGCGACGAAGATGGCTGATATTTCTCTTCCACCACCTGCCCCCTCCCTGGCATTGTCTGGCGAGCCTCCGATACCCTGGGCTCGCTGGTTACAGTCCTTCGAAACGTAGCTCATAGCCACGGGGCTGAGCGCGGCTCGGAAGAAGGCTCTGTTACAGCACTGCTTGGGAGCCGAGGGTCAGCGTGTGCTCGGGACGCTAGGGATCATCGCTGACTATGACACAGCTGTGGAGCTTCTGAATCCCCATTTCGCTGCCTCACAAAGTGGCCTCCTTCGGCGATTTTTATTCCGTCAGCGACACCAACTGCCCGGCGAGTCTGTGCAGCAGTAGGTAGCTAATTTGTGAGGGCTGGCTAGCTCGTGCAAGTTTGGCACGCTGCAGGACGAGATGGTCCGCGACCAGCTGATTGAACACGCCAACAGTGCGAAGGTGCGTGAGACACTTTTACTTGAACCAGATGATCTTTCGCTGTCTAGAGCAATTACCGTTGCATTGCAAGTGGAGAGTGCAGCTGAGTGTGCAGCTACTATGCTAACTGGCCACCCCCGGTCAAATTGCCTCCTCCCTCAGATTGCTCTCTTTACTCGAGGCTTCCCCACGGGATGCTCCCCAGCCAGAGCGAAGCAGACCCCGACTCCTTGGATATCATGCAACTGGGGCAACGACAGCGTTCTCGGCCCCGCCCACAACAGCCCTGCGGTAACTGTGGATCTCGGTCTCACGCCTCAAGGGCCCAGAACTGTCCAGCCCGTGGCCAGACATGCTGTAGCTGCGGTAAGCAAAATCATTTAGCTAATGTCTGTCGCTCCTCCCCAGCTGAGTCAGAGAGCCACGCCTCCCAGTTTGCACCCACCATTATTCACAAAATGTGACCTCTGGGCCAGTGCCATTCAAATCATGCACAGTCAACCTCAATGATGTGTGCATTCCTCTGCTGTTGGACACCGGTGCCCGCGTGTCTCTTCTGAATATTGATACTTACAGACAATGTTTTAGTTCACTACGGCTGTCTGCACCCTCAGCTGCCCTCTGTGGCTATGGTCACTCCAGAATCGATCTGGTCGGCATTCTCCGAGTGACTGTCCGCTATGGAACCAAGCTTGTGCCCAGTGTTGTCTTTAATCTTTCCTGCCGTTGGGCCAACCTGATGGGCCTGGACCTGTTCTCTGCTCTGAGGTTCTCCCTCTTGGATACGGGGTGGTCAGTAATCCTGACTGTCGCCATGCCATGGCAGCAAAAATGGCCATCACTGTTTGAGGGTCTGGGCTGGCTCTCTGCCTTCGCCCATCAACCTCGCCTCAATCCTTCTGTGAAACCCGTCATCCAGCCACTGCGCCGCATCCTGCTGGCTCTCCGTGATTGGGTCTCGGCCGAGCTGCAACAACTGCTGGAAGCTGGTCTCATTGAGCCAGTGGACGCTTCACCCTGGGTCTCAAACTTCATGGTGGCTAAGAGTAAGTCGGGGGCCCTGCGTGTCTGTGTCGATCTACGTGCAGTGTATAAGGCGGTGATCCCTGACAAGTATCCACTACCTACCCTAGAAGACCTCACAGCTCAGTTCTATGGCTCTATGGTGTTCTCCAAGCTCAGCCTCAGACAGGGATACTTACAGGTCCCTCTCCACCCCAGCAGCAGAAATCTCACAGCCTTCGTGACACATGGAGAAGTGTTTCGCTACATCCGGATGCCTTTTGGCCTCAGCTCTGCCCCTAGTTGCTTCCAGAAAGTCAATGTCTCTGTGCTGGCTGGCATACCAGGCATGGCCATATATCTGGACGATATAGTTGTACACGGGACCACCACTGAAATCCATGAAGAGCGACTCAACAGGGTCTTCGCAGCCCTAGCCAAGCAAAAGCTAACTCTCAATGCTGAAAAATGTGTCCTCTCTGTGCCGGCCATTGAGTTTGTGGGGTTCCGGCTGCCAGCAAGTGGCATAACCCCACTCCAGTCCAATGTGGACGCCATTCAGGCCATCCCCGAGCCCTGCTCAGCCGCCCAGGTCGCCTCCTTCCTGGGTATGACAGGATACTACCTGAAGTTCCTCCCTCAGAACTCTGCTACCACAGCCCCCCTGCGCCAGCTGCTGCATAAGGACGAGCCTTGGGTGTGGTCTCAGGCATGCAGTGACGCGGTGCGTGATCTCCAAACGCAACTGACTTCACCACCAGTGTTGGCTGAATTTGACATCTCCAGCCCCACCCTCGTGACCTGTGACGCGTCGGCCACAGCGATAGAGCCAAGGAAAAGCAGGGTGAGGAACATAGTTTTGGCACGATGGTGGCGGACAAGCTCGCAAAATCTTCCAGCACGTGAGCGAATGGAAGCCCAGTTTGCAATTCACCAGCTCCTTTTTCAGAAGGAGATGCAGGTGTTAGAAAAAGACAACCAGTAACAAACCTTAAGTGTGAATATTTTCGATTTCTGTAGTCCTCTGATAGTAAACTGAATATCTTTGTGTTGTGGGTTGTCGTGGACAAAACAAGACATTTGAGGATGTCACATTGGCCTTTGGGAAACAGCGATTTTTTTTTTACCAGTTTTCTAAGTAATAACTTCTTTGAAAATAACCAACAGACTAAGCGATAATGTAAATAATTGTCTCAGCGTTTGTTTTGTTAACTTGTTTTTTAAATAAAACTTGCAACCTACTGGGTTGTACGTCTTCTCAGTGGTCTTACAGGTCTTCAGTGAAAAACAATCAGAAGTTGTTAATCGGAAACGGCTGTTTATTAGCAGATTCACTACGGAAATGTCACAAGCAATGCAGTTACTGTAATGCAAATACAACAAGAAATACACGGTGCCCTCCACTGATGTATTAAAGTAGTAAATAATCATCATCATCATCAGTTCCGTAACCTATGGAGGTCGTAGGAGCACAGCTGATTCCTCAACAAGTCTCTTCCACCCTTCCCCTATCCGTCGCAGCTCCCCCCGCCTCCCCTACGCTCATCTGCAGCCATTCTGCGATGTTGTTTACCCCGGTTTTTCTCGGTATCCTTCTCTTCCTAGTCCCTTCTACCAGGCCTTGCAGGATGTCCTTTGCAAGTGTCCTTTCCGTTCGGCAAAAGTGCCAAACCAGTTTAATTTCCTTTGTTTTTTTTTTTTTTTTACCATTGTCAGTAAACTGTCATGGTGACCAATAGCTTCCTTAACTCTGTTCAGTGTTGGTGACGTGCGCTGTGTATGGTATCTGCAGCATTCTTCTGCTCTAAGTTCAGAGGCTTATATTTTTTTTCTCCATAGCTTTTGTTAGGGCCCAGGATTCTGCACCGTATACAAGAGTTGTTATTATAATGGTGTGGAGCAGTTGCATTTTGACTTCATCCCAAGGTTTTTATCTTTCCAGATCATGTTGAGCTTGGTCATGCGCTTGTTGCGAGGGCGATTCTGCTCCTTATTTCTTTTTCCGATCTTCCATCTTCGTTAATCACAGATCCGAGATATTTGAAAGACATGACTTCCTCAGGTTTTTCGCTGCCAACAATGCTTTCCGTGTTCTGCTCTTCAGTCTCCCTCCTCGGGCGATCTTTTGTTGTCATGATTTTGCTTTTTTTGAGTACTGATCAACTTACCCACGTCCTTAGCCGTAAGATAAATGAAGTGGGTTACTCCACTCCATTTATCTGACAGCTTTAGTTACTACTTTACAAAGTACAATATTTCCTTCTGAAAAGTAGTGGAGTAGAAGTAGAAAGTAGCATGGGAAGAAAATACACAAGTATCTCAAAATTGTGCTCAAGTACAGTACATGAGTAAAAGTACTTAGTTACATTCCACTACTGCTAGCTGAAAATAGCTGAAAGGGAAATGTTAATTATTGTAAGGATCCCCTCCAGACATGTATTATGACATATAAAGACACTCTGCTTGGAATAATAATGTGTCTGATATAGTTTTTCCACAAAAACAGTCTTATTACCACTTTAAAATCATTACAATTGCATCTTCCCCCTCATTACAAGTTCCACAGTCGATGAATATGCATATATTTGTAATTTCAAGAGGTTTCACAGCTGGACACAAGATGTCCATCCATCCATTATCCGAACCGCTTATCCTGCTCGCTGGAGCCTATCCCAGCAGCCATTGGGCGGCAGGCGGGGAGGCGGGGAGACACCCTGGACAGGCCATCACACACACACACACACACACACACACACACACACACACACACACACACACCCAGGGGCAATTTAGTACGGCCGATTCACCTGACCTACATGTCTTTGGACTGTGGGAGGAAACCGGAGCACCCGGAGGAAACCCACGCAGACACGGGGAGAACATGCAAACTCCACACAGAGGACGACCCGGGACGACCCCCAAGGTTGGCTCGAACCCAGGACCTTCTTGCTGTGAGGCGAAAGTCCGTTCTCAGTGTTTGTGCACTGGGGGCTTCAAGTTTCCACATCACACTGCTAGGCCAGAATAGACTTCAAAACTAATTATGATGCCAAAAACATGCTTATGATAATCAGATTTTCAGTGAGGACATAGAAATCCCCCCCCCCCCTTGGCAGTTGCCTTCAAGTCTCAAACTTTGGGATTACATCATTCTGCATAGTAAGCTCAAATATTCAGCTGAAGGAACCAGAAGGAAAACACAGTTTTAATTAGAGGGGAACTTGAAATGTTCGGGAGACTCCTCCTAACTATGGCGTCTTGCCATGGAACGTGTCCTGCTGGTGTTTGGGGAAAAAGTCATGAAGTTGTGCCTTGTGTTGAGCGCAACCCGTGTAGCTCTTACAGCAGACAGCTGCCGTGACTCAATGAGGTTGTTGTCACCTGCAACATACCACCTCCACTCGCCACCTCCACTGGCTGGATGTCTCCATTTGCAGTGGTGCTATCAGTGAGGCTGGATGGGATATATTTGAGGTTCCCTTGATTTGCTGCATCAGTCAGCGTGAGTTATAGGAAGTTGTGTAAAGCCACACAGGCTTTCACAATGTGCACAACATTGTGTGGGCTGCAGTCAACTGGCTAGCCAAAAATCCTCTACCGGGATGCCAAGGTGTTCTTAGTGGTCCTTCGGGCCCGGGAATGTCGGTAGTTGTACACCTGTTTTGCTGTTGTGAGGTTGGAACCTGTGAGGATCTGCACGCTTCCAGATCCCACCGCTGCCACAAAGAGGCAGTTCAGATGCAGCGGAATCTTTATCCGTCGGGAGGGCGGATTTATTAACAAAATTAAACAAGGAAAAACACAAGAATAAAGTAGATTGTGTATGGTGCGTTGTTCGTCTTGTTTGTGGGATGTGTGTCTAAACTATGTGTGATGACCAGCGGGTTGTGTGTCTAAGCTATGTGTAAGTATTTACTCCATGCGTGGTGCGGTATGTAAATGGCGTGTCCAATGTATGAAATGTGCGTGCAGGCAAAGATGTCCATGGTCCAAGAGAAGTCCGAGCGTGGTTTTCCATGGTCTGTAATCCGTGAGAGAGAGTGAGTCCTTTAGAGGTCCAAATCTAAAAGCCAGGAGTTCCAAGTGAGAGGTTGGAGTCTGTGGGAGAGGGCAGAGCTCGAGGGGTTCTTGAGGAGATGGGGGAAAAAAGGACACTACAGGGCACCAGAAGACAAGAGGGAAAATTTGGGTTGACAATTTGACTAGAAGGTACGAGTAAACTAGGTAGCTAGACAACGTTACCGACTGTTGCTTAGGCATGTTCTGGCGACGACACAATGGGTTGGCTGGGGTCTTGTAGTTTGGTGTTGAGCTGATCACTCGTAGGTGTTGTAGATTGTAGACAGGTGGCGCTGTTGTTGATTGTGTCTACGCGACGCCCATGAGCGCGCGCGGACGTGCCTGGTGTTTCAGAGACGGATGATGGAGATGTGCTTCATGACCTCACGGTGGAGCCAGAGGGCCGAACAGGGGGCTGAACCGCAACACCTTGGGACTTTACTTGGGGACTTTAACAGAGCAAAATTAAACCAGAGACTACCAAAATACAGACCACATATTTATTGTCCCACCAGGGAAAATAACACACTGGACCACTGCTATACAATTCTTAAAAATGTGTATCGCTCCATCCCCTGGGCAGCTTTGGGGCACCCTTTGTCATTGCTTAGTACATCTTATTCCAACGTACGGACAGAAACTAAAATCGGCAAAGTCTGTGGTTAAAACAGGGAGGACATCCTGCAGTTTGCCTACTGGGCAAACAGTTCAGTGAATGATGCAGTCAACATGGGACTGCACTACATCCTACAACACCTTGATTGCCCAGGAACATATGCAAGGATCCTGTTTGTGGACTTCAGCTTGACATTCAACACCATCAATCCAGAAATCCTCCCCTCCAAATTCTCCCAGCTCACTGTATCCTCCGCTATCTTTCAGTAGATCACCAGCTTCCGGACAGGCAGGAAACAGCAGGTGAGGCTGGGAGAAGTCACTTCTGGTATATGGACAGTGGGTACTGGTGCTCCCCAAGGATATGTCCTCTCCCCACTGCTCTTCTCCATCTACACCGACGACTGCACCTCCATGGACCCAGCTGTTAAACCACTGAAGTTTGCAGACAACACTACGGTCATCGGCTTCATCCAGGATGGTGACGAGTCTGCATATTGGCGGGAGGTTGAGTGGCTGTTGCTCTAGTGTAGTCAGAAAAACTTGGAGCTGAACATGCTCAAGACTGTGGAGATGATAGTGGACTGTGGGAGACACCCCTCAGCACCGCTCCCCCTCACAATATCCAACAGCCCTGTGTTTGGATATTGTGGAGACCTTTGGATATTGTGGAGACCTTCAAGTTTCTGGGAACTACCATTTCCAAACAGCTAAAATGGGAGACCAACATCAACTCCAAGTTAAAAAAGGCCCAGCAGAGGATGTTCTTTCTGCGGCAATTGACGAATTTGATCTGCCACAGGAGCTGTTGAGCCAGTTCTACATCGCAGTCATTGAATCTGTCCTGTGCACATCCATCACAGTCTGGTGCAGAGCACCAACCAAACAGGATAGGAACAGACTACAGTGAAAAGTAAGGACACCAGAAAAAAAAAATCATTGGCGCTCCCTTACCCACCCTGCAGAATTTATACGCTTCTAGAGCCCAGAAACAGGGGGGGGGGCAGAAGACAGCCCCCCCCACACACACACATACACACCCAGGACACGCTCTGTTTGAACTCCTACCTTCTGGCAAGCATTACAGAGCAATGTGCACCAAAACCACCAGACATCAGGACAGTTTTCTCTAGGGTTGGGCATCGAGAAAGTGGAACCGGTTACAAAGTTCTGATTCCAAAGGAATCGGGAAGAAATTCAAATTTCGATTCTGCCTATCAGCTCCTAAATGAATTTCACTCGCACTGAAGTTTGTTTCAGTTTCCACGGTGGCGGCATGCAACTTGCTTAGTTTCTGCCTCCGTAAGTTAAATGTGCGCCATCATGGACCAGAGCAAGCGGCGGTCGAAAGTGTGGCTTCATTTTGCCTTGAAAAATTAAGGGTTGGCACGGTGCAACGTCTGTGGCAAAATCATTTCGTGCAAAGGAGGATGCACAACAAATATGGCCAAACACCTTCGCCTAAATGGTATACAAATTAACCAGTGTACCAGGTTTGACACGTTGCGCCGGTCTCCATCTCCTGCCTCGGCGTCCTCTTCAGCCAACTCTGAGCAAACTGCAACAACTTATACTTGAGTGAATTGCTGTAAACTGTATGCAAATACTGAAGATTTTTTTTTCTGTGCTGAACGCTCACGAATACAGACTGAAAAGGCAGATATGCTCATTTATCTAAACAAGAACTGTTTCTAATGTAAGGAGTTTAATACCTGGTAGTCCAGACCAGGGTTTGACTGTGTCTTTATTTCTTCATCTTCATGTATGAAGACAGTTGTTGTAAATGTAAATATAAGAATGAGACAGTCACATGAATGATCCGTTCTTAAAACAGAATGGCTCGTATCATTTTTTTTTAAAATAAAATTTCCTTCAGTGAAATAAGCATGTGACCTGTTTTGACCCCCACGTCTCAAAGAACCGGAATGGAGAATCGTTAAGAATCGGAATCAGAATCGTTAAAATCCCCAACCCTAGTTTTCTCCCACAGGCCATCTCTCATGAACCCCTAACGGTATGATGCAAGAATAGACACTTAATATGTAAATATGACACTTTGTAAATAGCCTCCTTTGGTCAAGATGTCTCACCTACATATCTACGATCTGCACTACCTATTTAAACCGGATGTGCAATACAAATGTACAATTGTAAATACACATGCAACTGCTGTATATTCATCCATCCATTATCTGAGCCGCTTATCCTGCTCTCAGGGTCGCGGGGATGCTGGAGCCTATTCCAGCAGTCACTGGGCGGCAAGTGGGGAGACACCCTGGACAGACCGCCAGGCCATCACAGGGCCCACACACACACACACACATTCATACCTAGGGACAATTTAGTACAGCCAGTTCACCTGACCTACATGTATTTGGACTGTGGGAGGAAACCGGAGCCCCCCTGGGGGAAACCCATGCAGACACGGGGAGAACATGCAACCTCCACACAGAGTATGACCCGGGACGACCCCAAGGTTGGACTACCCTGGGTCTCGAACCCAGGACCTTCTTGCTGTGAGGCGACCGCGCTACCCGCTGCACCACAATGCTGCCCACTGCTGTATATTATTGCTGCTACTGTTGTGGTTGTAACATGGGTATATAATATAGTGTGTAGTTTTGAGGTGGATGGTAGTTGAACATATAGTGTATACTTCTGGTACATAAGATAATAGTGTGATATAGTGGGAGTATATAGCATTGTATATGGGCATGACGGGTTGTGGAGTTGCGGTATGGTATAGTGTATGGACAATATAAGCAATATGGTATAATATGTGGGCATAAATTGTTGATTACTCAACCGTAACAAGGCCGTATAGTAGCGGCATACCTGTTGTGCGTATACATGCTTGCCTCCAATGTGCTGCTGTTGTTCCATTTATTCCTTCTGTTTTGTTTTTGTTTTTGTTTTAGTTTTAGTTTCCTTTTTTCTGTGTGAGCGACGTCTGCAAGTACACAGTATATAAAAAAAAAAACCAAAACTGGGCGTTAATTTAACCCTCAGGATTTTACTGTGTACTAGAAGCTGCTGTGTGCTAGAGTCAAAACTGCCGGTGTGCGCAGGCGCACTTGGCCGACCAGCTTGACTCCGATTCTGACGAAGCCGGGGCAGCTGGCGGCAGCTCATGTAACACTGTTTTTCACCGAACTTCACAGGAATCGCGTGTCCTGAGCAATAAGGAACTTCAGAGAGGATTTCCCAGTAATCTGCCGCGCTTGTTCGCCAGTACTGGTAACAGGCTATTTGAAGAGGAACTAAACACAAGGTTCACACGGTTGATCATTAACATATAGTACATAGCACGACACAAGTCCTGCCGCTCTGTGGGGCAACACGGTTGTGAATTAACAGTTTGGCTGTAGGAGGGCGGGGCCCCGAGGGTGGGGCCCCCGAGTCACTGTTTAATCAGTAGTAGTGATTGCTTTTACAGTAATGCGCTCCCTGTGGTTAGATTTGCCAATCAAACTGTGGTCTCCAAGTGTCTGACTCTCTTTATTTGTGCTTGGCTGACTCTGAAAACAGCTATTCTACTTTTCTTTTGTTTGTTTGTTTGTTTGTTTGTTTTTTTGTCCTTTGTAATGGCTGCGGCCCGCAACCTGCAATGTGTCAGCGAGAAGCATCACACAGGCTGCGGTCGCATTGCTGCAAAGTGTGAACGACACTACACAAACGCCGGGTTCGGTCTTCTCTGCTTCCTGGAATGTGAATGTGAATGAAAGAAGGAAGGAAGGAAGAAAAAAAAAAAAAGAGGGCAGATGAAAAGAAAGAGAAGGTGCGAAGGGTGTTGGAGCGGGCGGCGGACGAACGGAGCTGCTTTCTGCTATCGTTACGGCATCGACCGCTCCTTACTGTAACACTTGGCCCGGGCCGCAGAGCGGAGTGTGTGCTCGCTCTGCCCCCGTGTTGTCCAGCCCAAATCCAAGTCTGTTGTTATTGGAGGAGAGCGGAGTGAGGAGGACGCGTTGGGGTTGGGGTTGGGGTTGGGGGGGGGGGGTGTAGTGTGTTGGATAAGAGAGGGCTGGCAGGAACAGTAACAATGAGCTCATGTTTGGCTCTTCCCGTCCTGACTTAAGTTTAGCTCCATCTCCCAAGGGCACACGGACCCAATGTACTATAAGGTGCCTTGGGGAGGGAGGGGGGGGGTGCTTTGCACAAATAGAGAGGCCTTGGCGTGGTGGGTGAATGATGGTAAAGGCCAGACAGCAAACCCCCCCCCCCACCTCCCTCAGCACAGTGATTGCCTTGGCAGCGGGCCAGTGTCTACAGGAATGAAGGCACATCCCAGCTGAACCAACGCAGAGAACACAGGACAGACTGTGGGGCGAGAGACTGGGGGGGTGAGAGACTGGGGGGGGGGTGAGAGACTGGGGGGGTGAGAGACTCTGGGGCGAGAGACTGCGGGGCGAGAGACAGCTGTCGGAGGAAGCTCCATGAAAACCAACCCCGTGGCTGGAAACACAAGCGTGGCTGTTTGTTTGTTTACTCTGCAAGGCCGTGACTCGGACCGGCTTGAAGTGGGGAAATGTTTAACCTCCTCCCCAACCCCCCCCCCGACCCCCCCAACCCCCCCACCACCACCGCTTGCGCATACTTACTCACATGAAGACGCACAACGGAATCACACACGCGGCTAAAGATAACCCCATGAGGCATTGTTCTCCCGCTGGCGAGATCCAAAACAGGTCAGCAAGACATTCTGCACATGGCCGAACAAAAGTGCTTCTCTTCCCAAGACGCTGGGCGTCGGCGCCGTCAGCCGCACGAAGGGCCCCCCCGGGTAAGCTCTCGCTGCGGTGCCGAGGCAGCGGCGGACAGAACGGCACAGGCCTCGCCAAACACAAAGGAGGCCTGTTGGAAAGATGACAAGGGAACAGGAGGCCTCTCTTCATGTCGGTGATCTATATCCATTTCAGTGTGATTTCATTCCTTTCGAGTGTTGCGTCCTTCTCTCCCTCGGACGTGGGGTTGTTATTATTATTATTATTATTATTATTATTATTTCATGTCTGCATGGTGATGGTGGTGGCGTGGCCCGGGTCCTGGGCTGCTCTGGACGCCGCGTGGCATCCTCCTCGTCATGCTCTCCATATATTTTATAACTCCATCATAGTTCTGCTATCCTCTTCCAAGGTTGTGTAAATTTTGCAAACACGACAGCCATTGCACGTCGTCCGTCTTGGGAGGGAGATCCCTCCTCCGTCGCTCTCCCCGAGGTTTCTCCCTACCCCCCCACCCCCACCCCCCGTTAAAGTTTTTTTTTTTTTAGCGAGTTGTTCATTAGCCAACGAGAGGGTGTACGGACAGGCTGTTGCGTCGCTGTAAAGCCCCCTGAGGCAAATGTGTGATATTGGGCTATGCAAATTAAAATGGACTCGACCCCGCTGTGACTCCCAAGGAGGGGGAGGAGACGTTGCAGCGGGGTGGGGTGGGGGGGGGGGGAGGTCCACGTCGGTAAACGCTTCAATCCTATTTATAATCGAGTTTACCGGAAGGATCCGGCTCCGAGCGTGCCGCGGCCGGAGCCGTGGCGCCCTCTGCAAACGGTCGCCGTGGCGCCCTCTGCATCCTCCTTTCCGGCGGCCTTTGCGGAAAGGCCGTGACGTCGCGAGGCCACGGCGACCGTTTGCAGAGGGCGCCACGGCTCCGGCCGTGGCACGCTCGGAGCCGGATCCACGTCGGTAAACGCTTCAATCCTATTTATAATCGAGTTTACCGGAAGGATCCGGCTCCGAGCGTGCCGCGGCCGGAGCCGTGGCGCCCGCTGCAAACGGTCGCCGTGGCCTCGCGACGTCACGGCCTTTCCGCGAAGGCCGCCGGAAAGGAGGATGCAAAGCGCACGCTGGCATCTTATCATAACCAATGCAAATCCGGCGTTGCCAAAGATAACGATAAGTTGGGAGCGGTTTTGTTTTGTTTTTCTTCTTTTCCCGGAGGGCCTGGGCAGTATGGAAGCTGCAACAAGGGGATTTGGGCCTCGCCAACATTTACGGTAGGGGAACCCGGCTGCGGTTCAGATGTGGGCACACCCTGCCAGGCTTTACTGGAACCAGGATGCCAGCTGTGCCTTCTGGTTTCCCTTGCCCTGACATATGTGTGCCAATTCATCTCGGCTCGGCCGGCGTATGAGGTATACTGCGGGCAGGCGGGCAGGAAGACAAATACAGACAATCCCCTGGCAAGAGAAGGCCTAACAAAGAGCCGAGCCACCGTAATGTGGAACCAACTGGACTTCTTGTGACCGGTTTTCCTGTAAAGGCCTCTATAGTTTAATGATCCACCAACAACAGCCCTGACGCGTAGGCATGAGCGCTTTTCGAGTACGGTGACGCATAACGACAAAAAAACAAAAAAAAAGTAAACAAAAGATGTCTCACGTGTTTTCGCTTAATCAGCTTTATTTCTGTGGAAAGTTTGAATGGAGTGCTTAAAAAAAACCCAGCTCTGACGTCTCTTTGATGCATATCCTTCTTCACGCCCGTGAAACAGAACAGTTCCCCAAACCAAGTCCTTATATAGACGCCAAACAATGGTCTTCTTCCAAGTTCCTCAACTGGCATCAGGGTGGGCGACACTTGGGCAGCCAGGAGATATCCCGTTCATCATAGGCGTCATACGTATAGCACTGGGGCGCGCCACTTTAATGAGGGAGGTGTAAATATACTTTACGAGAGTGCCTCAGATCCGTCCTCCCCTGACGGTAAAAGCAGGCCCCCTAATCCGCAGTTCAACGATGCCTCCAGCGTGACCGGGTTTACGTTCACGGTTCTGGCAGATACCCTTTACAAACTTTTCAAAAGAGGGGCAGTCCATGATAAAACCGGACCCTTTCGGCGAAGAAAGGCGAGATCAGAAGAGGTGACCCCTAAAGGAAGCCAGATGGTAGTCAGTGCTCCACTGCATGCAGCCTGACAGCAGGACGGCTTGCTGTTTTGGAGAACATCTTGTGTCCATTGACATGCTGTCAATATAGTAATTTTATGGAGGGCCTCAACGACCAAACTGTTGTTTGGATGAATGCTGACACCTAGTGGAGGATGGGATATCGCATGAAACGGTGGCTGGTCAATTTTTAATTTTTTGTTTTTTGTTTTTTTAATAGCAAATATAGTATATATATATACATACACATAGATATATACAGATATATTACAAGTATCAAAATATCAGCAGTGCACAACTTTAATGAGAAACATACAATGAACAACGCAAATATTTACTATAAAACAAGTCACAGTGTTCTAAATAATGAGAAAAATAACAAATAAAACGAATAAATGATGGAAACATTAGAATGAAACAGAAAAATAAGCAACTGCATTAAATTTGATAAAGATTAAAGGGGTATTAAGTCATTGGTTCATCAGGGGATTCTTTAAAAACATTGTCATAGTATTTTAACAACCCCCCCCTTTTTTTTCTTCTTCTTCTTCTTCTTCCTAATTGTACTTGACCAATTATCCCACTCTTCCGAGCAGTCCCGGTCATTGCTCCACCCCCTCTGCCGGTCCGGGGAGCGCCGCAAACTATCACATGCCGCCTCCTCCTCCGGTACATGTGGAGTCGCCAGCCGCTTTTTTCACCTGACAGTGAGGAGTTTCGCCAGGGGGGCGTAGCCCGTGGAAGGATCACGCTATTCTCCCCAGTTCCCCCTCCCTCCGAACAGGCGCCCCGACAGACCAGAGGAGGCGCTAGTGCAGCGACCCGGACACATACCCACATCCGGCTTCCCACCTGCAGACACGGCCAGTTGTGTCTACCGGGACGCCTGACCAAGCCAGGGGTAACACAGGGATTCGAACCGGCGATCCCCGCGCTGGCAGGCAACGGAATAGTACGTTGCGCAACCGGACGCCCTAACAAATATTTGCTCCTATTCTCCTTCAGTAGTCTAACGGAACTTAAAAAGAGATTCCAGTTCAAGCAGGAAATGTTGTGAGTCAGAATTGGAAAATATCTGTTTGTGATCAAAACATTTTGCCAATAAAATTCACAAAATCAACCACATGTTCCAAGGTTTTGTGTTGTGAATTGCCACAATAACAAACTGTGTTTGAGGGTAAAGGAATGTGTGATGTTTGCATTTGAGGAAATGTGAGATCCTAGAGCTTTCCAAGACACGGGTGAACAGAAGCCTCTTCGTCATTTACACACAAAGTGCAGCAGCCATCATCAGTACGTGTGAACTTTGCTCTCAGAGCAATGTTAGGGTACATTTTGTGTAGAATCTTGAAACGAATCTCTTTGGCCTCATTTGAAATACAGTATTCATATGGTAACAGCCAAGCCCTTTTCTCGTAAATGTCCTTCAACACAAAAACCCCAGTTTAACTTGCCTCTGGGTATCACTTTATTCCTTCCTTGAATGATTTTTCTAATATTTGTATGGTAAAAGTTTTGTCAGGGAGTTCAATTCCATCTAACATATTAGTAAGGGCAATATGGTTTTATTCTCCCCACCTCATAGATGTTTTTTTTTTAGTTTATTGAGCCCATCTAAGAGGAAGTACGCGTATTATGGAATTAAAGTCTCTAAATGGAATGGGAAAGTCGTAAACCGCCATAAACTGTTCATGAGATAAAACATTGCCAAAATCAACAGAGGGGTTTAGAAACGGATTAATATGTCTGTGGTGAGATTTGGGAGAACAAAAACAATGACTTATTCCTAATGGCAATGTAACTGTTCTTTAGAAGGGATGATTAATGAGGAGAAAAATGTGGATAAAGGCCACTTTCCATGCTAAAAGAGCTTGCTGATGGAATTTGGATAAACAGACAGATGATCTATTTGGAAGATAATTGCATCTTAGAAAGAAAGAAAGGTCCCCAATTATACAAAAAAAAGGGTTTGGGATGAAATACCAAGTTGATATGGGGTTTGAAAAACATCTTTTCAACCAGATGCTTTTAAAGGTGTTTACAGTGTCATTTCCCCCTCCTTTCTTGGAAAGTACAGATTTTTCAAATCTATGTGATTTGTTTTTCCAAACAAAACTAAAAAGGTTTTTATCTATTTCTTCAATGGTAGTCTTGAACAAATAATAATGACAATACCTTTATTTATGTAGCACTTTTTTAAGACAATTTTACAAAGTGTTTTACAAAGAAATAAAACCAGACAGGGGAAAAATAAGAGTAAGACCAAATAAGTAAGAGTAAAAATAAAAAGGGTATGAATAAATAAAGACAAATATCAAACATTTTTAAAAGCTTTCACAGAAAGACAAGTTTTAAGAAAGATTTAAAAGAAGCTAGAGACTTAGTTTCTTAGATAAATAGGAAGAGAGTTCCATAGTGTGGGGGCGCTGACAGCAAACGCCTGATCAGCCTTTGTGACAAACTGAGACCTAGGAATAACCAGCAGGGCTCCATCTGCGGATCTTAATTGTCAAGAGGGCATATACCAGGTCAACAAATCAGAAACATTTCTGATGTAGGAGCAAGATTTCTGACCCCGAGCTGGAGAAAGCATGACTGAACAACATGTTTGATTTGATTATCAAAACCGAGGTTAGCATCAAATATTACCCCAAGATTCCTAGCAGCCTGCTTAAGACTACCTGACAGACCACCAAGATTAGTAACAAAAGGGCTGATGGAATGGGGGGGGGGGCAAACAGATTGACCTCAGACTTATCATCATTAAATTTAAGAAACTTTTTGGACATCCAGGATTTAATGTCAGAGAGGCAAACTGTGAGATTTGCTAGGGCGCTAGGATCTGTGGGTTTTAGTGGCATGTACACTCACTGGCCACTTTATTAGGTACACCTTGCTAGTACCGGGTTGGACCCCCTTTTGCCTTCAGAACTGCCTTAATCCTTCGTGGCATAGATTCAACAAGGTACTGGAAACATTCCTCAGAGAGTTTGGTCTATATTGACATGATAGCATCACACAGTTGTTGCAGATTTGTCGGCTGCACATCCATGATGCGAATCTCCCGGTCCACCACATCCCAAAGGTGCTCTATTGGATTGAGATCTGGTGACTGTGGAGGCCATTTGAGTACAGTGAACTCATTGTCATGTTCAAGAAACCAGTCTGAGATGATTCGAGCTTTATGACATGGCGCATTATCCAGCAGGAAGTAGCCATCAGAAGATGGGAACACTGTGGTCATAAAGGGATGGACATGGTCAGCAACAATATTCAGGTAGGCTGTGGCATTGACACGATGCTCAATTGGTACTAAGGGGCCCAAAGTGTGCCAAGAAAATATCCCCCACACCATTACACCACCACCAGCAGCCTGAACCGTTGATACAAGGCAGGATGGATCCATGCTTTCATGTTGTTGACGCCAAATTCTGACCCTACCATCCGAATGTCGCAGCAGAAATCGAGACTCATCAGACCAGGCAACGTTTTTCCAATCTTCTATTGTCCAATTTTGGTGAGCCTGTGCGAATTGTAGCCTCAGTTTCCTGTTCTTAGCTGACAGGAGTGGCACCCGGTGTGGTCGTCTGCCGCTGTAGCCCATCTGCCTCAAGGTTCGACGTGTTGTGCGTTCAGAGATGCTCTTCTGCATACCTCGGTTGTAATGAGTGGTTATTTGAGTTACTGTTGCCTTTCTGTCAGCTCGAACCAGTCTGGCCATTCTCCTCTGACCTCTGGCATCAACAAGGCATTTTCGCCCACAGAACTGCCGCTCACTGGATATTTTGTCTTTTTCGGACCATTCTCTGTAAACCCTAGAGATGGTTGTGCGTGAAAATCCCAGTAGATCAGCAGTTTCTGAAATACTCAGACCAGCCCGTCTGGCACCAACAACCATGCCACGTTCAAAGTCACTTAAATCACCTTTCTTCCCCATTCTGATGCTCGGTTTGAACTGCAGCAGATCGTCTTGACCATGTCTACATGCCTAAATGCATTGAGTTGCTGCCATGTGATTGGCTGATTAGAAATTTGCGTTAACGAGCAGTTGGACAGGTGTGCCTAATAAAGTGGCCGGTGAGTGTATAACGTGAGTGTCATCAGCAAAACAATGGTAAAACACATCGTGATTTTGAATGACCTGGCCAAGGGGCAGTATGTAGTATATAGACAAGAGAAGGGGGCCAGGGACTGAGCCTTGATGGATGCCACATCTCAATTGAGCCATCGAGGAAGTAGAGTCACCCAGAACAACAGAAAAAGTTCCATTGGAGGATGTCATGATTGAACGTGTCAAAGGCAGCACTTAAGTCTAAAAGAACTAAAACTGAGCAGTCACCTCTGTCTGCAGTTCGCAGCAGGTCATTGGTGCTGTCTCGGTACTATGAAGTGCTCTAAAACCAGACTGGAAACTGTTAAAAAACAGTTTCATAAAAGAGTTCATAAAAGAAATCAACTGAGATAAAATTACTCTCTCCAGAACCTTAGATAGAAACGACAATTTAGAGATCGGTCTGTAGTTACTTAAGGACAGGGGATCAAAATTAGGTTTCTACAGTAATGGGTGAACAATGGCATGCTTAAAACTGTCTGGAAGAGAACCAGAGGCCAGAGAATTATTACGAATTTGCAGAATAATTTTGCTAATAGCTGAAAATACCTCCTTAAGCAGCTTAGTGGGAATGGTGTCTAAAATGCAGGAGGAGTTCATATTGGAGACTATACTCTCTAACCCTGAAACTTTGGGTAAGAGAGTCAGAATTAACATGGGGAATGGAGCGAATGCAAGAGCCAGGCTAGATTTGGGACCTTATTTACAAAATGAGTGAGAAATTATTCGGACAACTCAACATCAGGTTCAAAAAATAAAAAATAAAAAGAAGAAGTGGCGGGACCATTAATAATAGAATCAATTACCCTAAAGAGAATGTTTGGATTGTGATTGTTTTGTTGATATTAGTTCAGAGAAGTAGGCTGTTCTCACAGCCTTAACTGCCTTCTGGTAACTTAACATTGGTTTTTAGGGGTGTTATGTGCTAATTTGGATTTGTTGACCTTCTATTGTGAAGGTCTGATTTTCTAGTCTTCTAAGGACACTAGTGTGATCATTCAGCCACGAGAGGTTATTTGATTTTTGTTTCCTAGTTTTAAACGGTGCAGTTTGGTCGAGGATGGATAGGCACTAATGAATGAATGAATTTAACAGTGCATCTGGATTGAGGGGGGATAAAGAGGGATCAAAGGATGATGAATAATAACCACCACAGAATTGAACGGCAGAGGCAGCGTTGACAATGCGAGAGCGTATTTTAGGATAGTGACTAGTGTGGGACCCACAGTAACGTTGAGCATATTAGGCACTGGACATATTAGGCAACGGACACTCGACCGCCCCCATTCGCATGTGGTATTTTTATTTTTGTTCATAATCTGATAAATATTAATTTGCAACAATATCTGTAATATTTTAATTTAATTATGGTTACAATGAGAAAGCCCACACAGGCACATTGGGCAGCTTTGGGGTCCTTTGGGGAAGTCCGGGCGTGTCCAAAAGAGTAGATCGAGACAGCCGGGAGTGCAGCAACGTTAGCTGATGTGTTTGTGTCTCTGTATTGCCAGAAAGAGAATTAAAAGATGATTTTAAATTTATGCACGCCTGGATGTCCCTTATGTGTGTCCAAGTGTGCAACAAATACTGGAGGCACTGATGGGAATGGGGGTGGGGGTGGGGGGGCGGGACGGGGACTACCTTGGATTGACGATGGGAGGGTGCGGCCTCGGGGGCATGGCTAAATCAAACACAATGGATCTGGAGGAGTTGGCAGAGACCTTGTCTCAGGGACTATGGCTTCTGCAACTGGATCAGCTCAGAGAGGTGTGTGTTAAAGCTAAAGTTCAAAGTGGAAATGTCATAACAAGGCGAGCGTTAATCAGACTAATTACTGAATCCTTGGACAGTGTGATTAATGATGAAGAGGAGGTCGTGGCATTGTATTACTTAAGGACATTGCTGAAATTCGTTGAGGAAATAAAAGAAAATCTTGGAAACACTGACAGCGAAGAAACAACAGAGAGCACAGCACAAACCAGCCAGAAAACTGCTGAAGAAATGATCTTAGCAGAGAAATATTCACTGCTCCAGCTACACAGTCAAGCTCTGCAGGATGACATTAGGAGGCTGAGTGAAAGAGTGAACAGTGCACCTTCAAGTCAAGCTTCAGCTCCACAAAATGTGCTGCCTACAGCTGTGAACAGGCTCCTGGAAGTGACAATTAGAGAATTCAAGATCTGTGGCCAGATTGGGGGAAAGGGGCAGAAGGACAGACTCTCATACACAAACCTGATGTATCACATTGACAGAGGCCTGAGTAAAGGACACGGTGAGACTGAAGTCGTGGAAGCTGTGGTCTAATCAATCAGCCCAGGTTTGAGTATTCATGACATGCTTGAGATAAAAAGTGGTCAGACCCTTCCCCAGTTGAAGACAGTATTAAAGGGACATTTCAAAGAAGACAGTTCGACAGATCTATACCACAGGCTAGTAAACCTAACACAAGACAGTTGTGAGACTCCTCAAGACTTCCTCTTTAGAGCAATTGAGTTAAAGCTGTTATTTGCTTCAAGAGACGTAGGGCCAGATGGACAGTATAGTCCTGAGCTCATCCAGAAGAAGTTTTTGAGGTCAGTTAGTACCGGGCTTTTAAGTGACTGTATCCAGTTCCAGCTTAAGTCTTATCTCGATGATCAGAGCGTGACGGAGGAAATACTCATGGACAGAAGGAATGAAGTGGCTAGTGTTGAATCACAAAGACAATCCAAGCAAACAAAGAACACAAGCAGCAAAGTTCCAAAAATAAAAATACTACATAGGGGGCAGTCCAGTGTCCATTGCCTAATATGTCCAGTGTCCAGTACCTAATATGCTCAGCATTACCCCACACTCTCCCCTCCAAAATGCGTGTCGTCCCGACATTATGAATTTCCCAGAGCACTCATATCTACAACCGGTGAGTTATAAAGGGAGGGTATAAGGGAGTCAGTCTTTCGGGATACTCTCTGTGCAGCAACAGTCTTTGACATGACATAAATCTCCCTCTTTATGTCACGTGTCAGCAACAGGCATCACTGACCAGATATCTGAAGTGCTATTCCACTACTTATGCGGGCTATAAAGCTCAGACTGAAAGGTTTTGACCCCATTTCTACCCTTTAACCCATTACCCAGATCCACACGCACTACTGTATGCCTCACACATCCCAGTATCCTTCAATGAGTCAGTGGTCTGGTTTCTGGTACTCATTAATTAACATGCATCAATGTTAAATATTGTTTGAATTTTCCATTTGTTTTTCTCTAGCATAACTCTTGTTAAACTACAATAAACTCAACATGTGACTATGAACTTGTGCCTTTTACTCTTAACTGTACACATCACTTATGTCTGTTTGTGACTGATGGTTGACCTAATGTGTTGTATGTGAGTGTCTTGGGTGGATTTCTTTGTCTAAAAGGATATTTTCTTGTGGGAGATGACTGCGGCCCTGGGTCCCCCCTCACCTGTGACGTCTGAAGAAGTAGATGAGACAAACTGAGTGGGTGTTGTCATCGGATGAAGCAGGGGAGG
The DNA here is from genome assembly GCF_029633865.1 of Lampris incognitus. Lineage (NCBI taxonomy): Eukaryota > Metazoa > Chordata > Actinopteri > Lampriformes > Lampridae > Lampris > Lampris incognitus. The sequence goes on along the minus strand of NC_079220.1, from coordinate 50,150,307 downwards.
GGGATAATAATGTTGAGCATATTAGGCACTGGACTCTGGACCGCCCCCATTCACATGTAGTATTTTTTATTTTTGTTCATAATCTGATAAAAAATTCATTTGCAACAATTTCTGTAATATTTTAGTTTAATTATGGTTACAATGAGTAAAGCTCACACAGGCACTCTCGGCAGCTTAAGGGTCCTTTGGGGAAGGCGCAGGAGGGTGTGTCCAAAAGAGTAGATCGAGACAGCTGGGAGTGCTGCCACGTTAGCTGATGTGCTTGAGTCTCTGTATTGCCAGAAAGCAAAATAAAATATTATTTTCAACTTATGCATGCCTGGAAGTCCCTTATGTGTGTCCAAGTGTGCAACACTAGGAATAGCAAGCTGTAGGGGAAATGTAAAAACAACACCTTTATGATCATTTACAAGCATATCCACCAGATTAAGAAACTCGAGAGAGAAACCAGATGAGAGTACAAGGTCTAAAATGTGACCTTTGGAATGTGTGGCCCCTTTAACAGAATGAATGAGGTTAAAAGAGTCTATAAGAACCACAGAATTTGAAGTTAGGTAATGGGAATGACAACTCACATGAATATTAAAATCACCAAGAATAAGAACCCTGTCCTATTTTGGCATAACAATAGACAGAAGGTCAGAAAACTCAGAGATAAAACTAACTGAATTGGAGACAAAGACAGATAGACCAAGCAGGACTGACCCTTTGTCTTTAAGAGGAGCACCCTCTCAATAATAGAGAGCGATCCCTCTGAAGCCATAGGTTAAAAATATTTTGACCTTTTTGATTCTACCAGTAAAGTTTTGTTGTTGCCTAGCCACTGGGTGTTTGGTAATATGTGTCCCAAAATACTTTACAGATTCCTTGACTGGAAATCCCCCTTTACAGAATCACAGCGTTCATGTAAGGATGAAATTTCACACTCGGATAGATTTAGCTTTAGACCTGAGGCATTGGAGGATTGCTTGATTAAGTTAATGGCATGTGGCAATTGACTTTTATCTTTTAAAAATAAGGTCCTGTCATCTGCCAACTGAGAAATCTTGCTTTCTTTGTCAAATAGAAAGATTCCTTGTAAACTTCTGTCACGGGTGATATGCAATGATAATTCTGTAACCAAAATAAATAAAAAAGGAGAAGTTGGACCTCCTTGGCGTACCCCTCTGTTAGTTTGAAATCTTTTAGAGGTATAAAAATTAAGTAATGCAGTCCTATTAATATTTATATATCAATTATGCACACAAATTCCCCCTCCCCAAGCCAAATAATTGCAGTGTGAAGAAGAAAGCTGTGTTCAATAGTGTCAAATGCCTTGTAAAAAAAAAAAAAGAGAACCAAAAAAAGAAGAAGAGGAAAGAGTGTTCTTCATCTGCAGAGTCCAACAGGTCTAAAACCAATCTAATATTGCTGCTTATGTGTTGGTTTTTCATAAAGCCAGTTTGAGTTTCTGCTATTATATGATCCAATCCCTTTCTTAATGTTTTAGCACAGACCAAGTTCAATATTTTATAATGTATAGATAAAAGGGGTCAATTATAGAGGATCTTTCTGGGATTTAGGAATGAGGGATATAATGCCTTGTTTCATTGAAGGGACCATCTCCCCCTTATTATGATAAATAGTGGTCCACTAATGCTTTCCCAAAATGAGTATAGAATTCAGCAGACAGACCATCAATTCTTGAGGATTTGCCTTTCTTCTTTGAGAATATTCAATTGTAATTTCTTCAGCAGATAGGTCAGCCTCACATATTGATTTAAAGTGATCATCTATTCTAGGAATCTTACTTTAAATTTGTTTAAGGACCTCCTCACCAGCTACAGCGCTGAAGTTGGATTTATGTAGCTTTTCATAAAAAGGCAGAGACGAATGCAGAGATCTCTTTCGGGTCTTTGCACAAGACGAGGGTTGGTGAATTTGGGCAGTTCGTTAATTGGATCCAAACATTGTTAAAGGGGGTCCATTTACATGAGTAGACTGATTATCAATTGATTGCTGTTTGGATAATGAGCTTGTGATGAAGGTGGAGTGAGCTCTTCTTTATTGTGTGTGTGTGTGTGTGTGTGTGTGTGAGAGAGAGAGAGAGAGAGAGAGAGAGAGAGAGAGAGAGAGAGAGAGAGAGAGAGAGAGAGAGAGAGAGAGAGAGAGAGAGAGAGAGAGAGAGAGTGTGTGGGGGGGGGCAGCCAAGGACTTACTACTCTGTACCGTATTAGATTTCTCTCACCTGACTTGTATATTTTATTTGTATTCACTTCTTAGCAAATGTTGCTTGAGGTGTGCAATTTATAGGCTACCTTATTAATGTGTAAAATATTTATCGCCACATATCTTTCCTGTGTGCAGTCTTTTGTTTTTTGTTTTTGTTTTTTGGTGCTGCGGTCCAAAGTGATGATGACTGTATGCTTTCTGGGGAATTCAAAGAAGGAAAAAGTTGTATGCTTTCCTTCACCATTCGACAACAATTTCTTCTCCGAACTTGGTTTAACATCTGGCTTAGATTTAGATTTATTTTATTTTTTTTGTTATTCAGGCAGTCTTTCTGGAGGGATGGACCTTTTTAAGCCCCATATGAGACATAATAACGTGGCTTTGGTGACCGAGCTTTCTCCAGGGCAGCTCCCAGGCTCTGGAACCCACTCCCCCCCAAATCATTAGAGACTCAGAATCCCTCCCACTCTTCCAATCCCGTCTCAAGACACAGCTCTTCTCCATTGTCTTCTCTTGCCCCCCCCCGTGCCCCCCCCGTCCTCTCATCCGCCCTAATCTGAGGCAGACTAAGGACCGAGCACTCGACCTGCTGCCCCCTCCTCCTGGAACTCCCTCCCCAAGCCGCTGCGATCGGCCCACATTCAAGTCCTTAATCAGGACTCATCCTTCAGGCTTGCTTCCATCTGTGATTTATGATGTTTGTTTTTCTCCCCCTTTTGTATGTGTCTAAGTGGGAGAGTACTGCTGGCGTCGTGTGTGGCTGCCGCATCTCCCTCTCGTAGCCCCCCTTCCCATGTCTGTGTATGTCTGTGTTATGTTTATCTGTAATCTTGTTTCACCCCATTTATTAGAAAGCGACTTTGAGTGTTAGAAAAGCACTATATAAGTTTGATTTATTATTATTATTATTGTTATTATTATAGGCTACACATTAAATTTACTGTGTTTTCACACATTTCTTTCTTTGTCATTATATAGTTTTTTATCCTGGTAGTCATTATTATTATTATTATTATTATTATTATTATTAGGGCCCTGTGATGGACTGGCGGTCTGTCCACGGTGTCTCCCCGCCTGCCGCCCAGTGACTGCTGGGATCGGCTCCAGCATCCCTGTGATCCCGACTGGGATAAGCGGCTTGGATAATGGATGGATGGATAGTGTTATTCATGTTGATTGTTCATATCCAGGCTTCAATCTGCTCAGAGGGAATCATGTTGTGGAAAATATTTTTATTACAATAGCCGGACAAGGATGGTCCGGGTAATACTACTGATCCAGCGGATTACATCCAGCCGTTCACTTTGGCTGCAAGGAAGGTGTCAAAAGCTTGTGTCTTGAATCAAATTAGTAATGACGTGTTGCATTAAGAGGTTCAGCTAACCTTGTTTGTGTGGGATATGGACCTCAACAACCCCCGTCCCCATCCTGAGTGACAGTTTTAGCCGAAAAGAGGACATGCAGCCTCTCCCTCATCGATGATTCAATTGATGTCAATACCGCGTAAGTTGTTATCATCGTATTCCATAACCACAAATGGACTACAGATGATGTCAGCTATAAGGAGGAAGCTGCACAACAGGATCAAGATAATAAGGTTTTTAACAAAAGCAACATCCTGTGGCCCCAGTACAGTAAGCCCTGAAAAAGAGCATGGGAGACCGTGAAAGGGAAAAAGAGGCAAAGGCAGAGCCTCGTTGTCTTTCATTCTTTTGTCTATACAGCCATTATTAAAAGGATGTCATTGTGGTATATTCATAGACAGACATAATCCGCCCACCACTTCCGCTACTGTTTCCATCTCACTACACAGAATCATGATTTTTTTTGTTTTGTTTTGTTATTTCATCTGTCGTTCAGTGGAGACACATTGCAACTTCTACTTAACAACTGCCCAGTGAGTCTTTCAAATGTTCCTGCTTTTTCAAAAGCTTTTACAACGCCTGAATCAGAACACGACTCAATAACACGTAAGATGGAACACGTCTGATGGGAGGGGTGTTGCCTTCGTATAGGTAGGGAACGGAGGCAAGATAAGTTAGGGAATGATGAGACTCGCATGCAGTGTGCAAATAGCAGATGAAAGGTCAGTGAAAGTCCATCAGTGTACATCCGACGGCATCGTCTGGTCATCTTACAAAAAGACAGGAAAACAGAAAATAGCAGGTCTCTACTGTAATCACACCAGCTCAGTTGGGATCTTACATCATCCTCAGCAGCTGCTGTCAGTGGCCATTATACGGTGTGTGTGTGCACGTGCATGCAGCTGTGTGTACGTGTGTGAGTGCGTCCATATCTTGGAGGATTAATATTCTGAGGTGCATTGTGTCAACCACTTGCTCCATTTTTTTTGTCCATCTGGCCATCAGTCTGAATGGCATATACTATTTGTAAGCAGTTTTCACATTGGCAACAATGTTTAACTCATTGCCTTATCAAAACATGGAATGATTTCACATTGGCACCAATGTTTACCTCATTGCCTTATGAAATCATGGAATGATTTCACATTAGCAACAATGTTACCTAATTGCCTTATGAAATCATGGAATGATTTCAAATTGGCAACATTGTTACCTCATTGCCTTATCAAATCATGGAATGATTTCAAATTGGCAACAATGTTTACCTCATTGCCTTATCGAAACATGGAATGATTTCACATTGGCAACAATGTTTACCTCATTGCCTTATCAAATCACGGAATGATTTCACATTAGCAACAATGTTTACCTCATTGCCTTATCAAATCATGGAATGATTTCACATTAGCAACAATGTTTACCTCATTGCCTTATCAAATCATGGAATGAGGTGAAAAAAACATTCACACCCCTGCAATTCGATTTTTTTGTGTGAACGCCACACTATGTTGGTTTTTACACGGCTCAGCAGCAAAAGGAAAACAGCTTATTGATGTCCCCCAGAAAATCCCCGAAGCCCCTCCATGGTTTATGAGACCACTCGATCTTGAGACCCAAGCTAACATCTCCCTGAATGGCGATGCTGGAAAGAGCCCACATGATGTGGTATATTGTTCAGACAGGCTAAAGATTTAAGGGAAATGTATAACCCCCTCCCCCACTCCCATTCATGCGGGGGGGGGGGGTCTGCATTGTGGGGGAGATAAGAGGTTGTTTATAACTGGCCTGCATCTTGGGTGATCCATTCAGAAGTGGATAGCTCTCAGTACAGGTGTGAATGCACCCAATAATGCGTCTTGAGATCCGGTGAGGCCCGTGTCCACAGAGCATTTGAAGTGTAAACACACATGTCCCGGGGTGCATTGAAGGACCGCCAAGGCCTCGTCTGGGTTTAGTTTTTTTGCTCCCCCCCCCCCCAACTCGTCTGTAATCTCTGACACACATAATGCTAATTGACGGCGTATTAAAATGAGGCTCGAGGGAGCAAGGACGTCTCATTTTGTGAAATGCCTTTTGCTTCGACTCCTTTCTCCAACATTTCTGTACGTGTTTCGCTGTTTATTTACGTGACTGTGACACGCGCCGCGGGGAGGGTTCACGATGGAGGCAGACACGGTTTTGAGCTTTATTTAATAATGCCTCCCCCCCCCCCCCCACGGGCTGATACCCTGCTCTCCCACAACCCACGCTCCCTCTGCTTGCAGCCGACACCACACCCCGCTACCACAGTGACGTACGAGTTTATTTGCATATAGAGCGGGGAAATGAGATCCGATCACAAGCGGTCACTCCAGTGGCATGTGGTGACGCGTTATAATGCCAGGTGTGAACTGACATACTTAAGAGCTGTGCACTGTGCTCGGATCCCCCAAGGCTGGATTACGGACCGGACATGCCGGGGCGAGTGCCCCGGGGCCCCGGACCACGAGGGGGCCCCAAAAGGTCAAGGGGTGTTGTTTTTGGCGTATAGTAGGGATCCCCAATCATACCCTAAAAGGGACGGTTGTTCCAACCCTGCGTCGCGGTGCAGGGCCCAAGTGTAAGTGGGATGAAGGCTTCGCAGTATGTTTGCAGTGCTGTGAGCTGCTATTCTCCTTCTCTGTTTGTTTTGTGATTCAAAATTGCGTTGTACTTTGTCGTCGCCATCCAAATCCCGTGCAGATTGGCGTAGCGTCGACTACCATGTTGGCTATTTGCATTAGTTTCACATTTAACAATGTTTAGTATCGTTTGCGTAGCATAGCCAATCTGACGGGGCGGGGGGGCTAATGGATGTGCATGCCCCGGGGCCCCCTTGGTGGGTTAATCCGGCCATGGGATCCCCCGAGATGCATGTTAATGCCAGGTGTAAACAGTCGAAGAACCAACCCTGGCTCACCTGGAAGGTGACAGGTGTGAGGCGGGGGGAGGGTGAGTGGGGGGGGGGGAGACTAAGAGTACGTCTATCGCCATTTTACAATGCTGCGTTTGCAACCATTCCCAAATCCTCTGTGAATAGTACACACTGCCATTGCATATGAAACCAATCATTGGTGTGGGTCCTTATGCTACTGTGTCGTTTATAAGGGTGGGGGGTCCCTGCAGTCAGCTGAGACTGAAGAGGTCCCTTAGATGAGTGATGAAGCGGTTCTCTCATGTCCGGATGAACTGATTCAACTTTCTGTGATTTTCCATACTTGTATTACTGAGCATGCAAAAGAAAGAACCTGAATACGGTTTCTGGGAAAAACCCCTGCTCGTTTAGGAATTCACTTTTATTCCAGTCTGGTTTAATTTGTTTACTCTTAGCAACGCCGAACAGCCACGTTGTAGCCTACTTGTCATAGCAGTTTGGAAAATGAACGTATGCCTCCCCTCCGCTACAGCAAGAGACTGACTCCTCATTGTTCTCTCAGATGCTGCCCGGCGAACATGCTCCGGATGGGCTCAGAACCAAGCCTCCGCCAGAACTGCGGCGTGCCCTCAGCAACAGGAAGTGAGTTATTCTCAATGAGAGTTTTAATTTACGAATAAAACAAACAAACAGGCAATTACGCTTGAATTTGTTTGCCGACGCTCTTGAGGCAGGGTACGATTACATCAACTTTTAATAACCTCGAAGCTAGTTGTTCATTCATCATAAGAACTGGGCTAATGTGGTGAAAGCAATGGCCCAACCTTAACAGTTATCTCAATACAGCACTTTAAAATTGTCTCATAAATCATTAGAGGAAAGTGTTTGGTTTGGCCAGTGTTGCACAGTTTAAATTGGTGAAGCTATCACTGAGCCGGTCCCCGTTTGAGTGACAATGGTTCAACTTCAAATTTAGCTTTATTGTCATGTGTATTAGATTACAATGAAACTCTTATGCTCTGGCTCTCTGCCTTAACACAAGGGACACAAGGACAAAGGAAACAGGGACACACTTCTACTACTACTACTACTACTTTTGGCTGCTCCCGTTAGGGGTCACCACAGCGGATCATCCGTTTCCATCTCTTCCCGTCCTCTGCATCTTCCTCTGTCACACCAGCCACCTGCATGTCCTCCCTCACCACATCCATAAACCTCCTCTTTGGCCTTCCTCTTCTCCTCTTCCCTGGCAGCTCCATATTCAGCATCCTTCTCCCAATATACCCAGCATCTCTCCTCCACACATGTCCAAACCATCTCAATCTTGCCTCTCTTGCTTTGTCTCCAAACCGTCCAACCTGAGCTGTCCCTCTAATATACTCGTTCCTAATCCTGTCCTTCTTCGTCACTCCCAATGAAAATCTTAGCACCTTCATCTCTGCCACCTCCAGCTCCACCTCCTGTCTTTTCATCAGTGCCACTGTCTCCAAACCATGCAACATAGCTGGTCTCACAACCATCTTGTAAACCTTCCCTTTAACTCTTGCTGGTACCCTTCTGTCGCACATCACTCCTGACACTCTTCTCCACCCACTCCACCCTGCCTGCACCCTCCTCTTCACCTCTCTTCTGCACTCCCCGTTACTTTCGACGGTTGACCCCAAGTGTTTAAACTCACACGCCTTCATCACCTCCACTCCTTGTATCCTCACCACTCCACAAGGACACACCACCAACACCCCCCCCCAAAAAAATAAAGACATTACAGACCTACACTGACTATGTACACAATGAATTCATGCGTCATATTCACAATATAAAGTACACGATATAACACAACACATCAATGTAGGGTGCACATAGGTGAATCAGCTGTTCAGCAATCTGACTGCCTGTGGAAGGAAACTGCTGCTGAGACGGGACGGGTGGTGTGAGATTTGATGTTCCAGTAACGATTTTTAGATGGAAGGAGCGAGAACAGAGCGTAAGCATGGTAGCTGGTGTCCTTAATGATGTTTTTGGCCTTCCTTCTGCAGCAAGTGGTGTAAATTTTATGAAGCTGTGGTGGTTTCATGTTAATGATTTTTTTTGCTGCTGTCTTCACAGTCCCTTTGAAGCAGCCTGCAGTCCTGAGCTTGTCAGGTTGCCAAACCACACTGTGATACAGCCTGTCAACACACGGTTGATGGTACTTTGATAAAAGTACTCGTGCCAAAAATCTCAAGACACCTCAGAAAATACAACCTGCCGTGCCTTCTTTAGGATGCGGTCGGTGTTGAGAGACTGTGTGAGGGTGCCTGTGCTGTGCAAACCCAGAAATCTCAAACTGTCCGCAATTTCACGAGATGATCCGTTGATGGAAATAGGAGTGTGCTTTTTTCTCTGATCAGGAATCAGGACTCGGGAACAATTTCTTGTCATTTCAATCATGTCAACATGTCTCCCGGCCCACAGCAGTGCAACACAAAAGACACAAACACACGTCCAAAATTCCCCGAAACGACACCACCGAAAACACAGAAAAACAGAGCAGATTTTCATATGCTTGTGTACATGAAATGAAATGACGCATAGCCTTCCTGATTCCTGATTCTGTTATAAATGCTCATAATGATGAGCTCCAAATCCAAGACAACGCCCGACAAAGCACTGCGAAACAGCAGCGCAGGAACGGCGTACCAGCGCCAACAAAAATTTAAGATTTGAGATTTATAGGAATTTATCATTCCTTTATCGTCATTTCTAAGCGCTCGCATACATTGAAGCGACATTTGTCCTCTGCATTTAACCCTTCCTGTTGTGCAGCGTTGACCTCCGTATGGCTCACCTCCATTTCTTTGGTTTTCAGTACGAAGGCACAGAGTTCCCACTCCTGAGTTACGAAGTGACAGGTGACAGCCATGTACGCCTCCATACTCACCGAGGTCCACATGTCCACTGTGAAACTCAAGGCAGCTGAGTTTTGAACGAGAGTTAGATGTGGCGTGTTAAATACTGGGGCGTTTGGGTACAGTGTAGTCGGGCTCCATCTTCGTTAATGGGTCTCATATTATCCATAGCAATGAACTCTTCAATGGCATCTGTTATCTCTCCCCTTCTTTTCTCCGTTTTTGGTTTTTGGAACTGCAGGGCCTGCTGTGTAGTTTTGGGTGTGGTTGAGGATGCTGATGGCTGGGATGCACCTATGGACAGGTTATTATTAGGCTATGTTTATTATGACGATAATTGCCTTAACCCCAGATGTTCCCACATTACTCCTTGTTTTATTTTAACTATTCGAATCATCCATCCATCCATCCATCCATCCATCCATCCATCCATCCATCCATCCATCCATTATCCAAACCATTTATCCTACACAGGGTCACGGGGATGCTGGAGCCTATCCCAGCAGTCATTGGTTGGCAGGTAGGGAGACACCCTGGACAGGCCGCCAGGCCGTCACAGGGCCATCACACACACACACATTCACACCTAGGGACAATTTAGTACAGCCGATTCACCTGACCTACATGTCTTTGGACTGTGGGAGGAAACCCACGCAAACTCCACACAGAGGACGACGACCCAGGATGACCTCGAAGGTTGGACTATCCCGAGGCTCGAACCCAGGACTTTCTTGCTGTGAGGCGACCACGCTAACCACCGCGCCACCGTGCCGCCCCTATTCGAGTCAGTTGCAACTATTTTCCAAGGAAATGAAGAGGACGTTTTTTTATCACGTGTAACATTGCTGTTTAAGTGGTGGCTAAAAGCGTCATGGCGACTGGAAAACAGCCATTAGCTAAGCTAAGTTTGCTAGCTAGTGTGGTCCCGGTTTTTTACTCCTCACAGCATTCAGGTGCTTTATCATGCTTGTTGTGCCGCCGCGGTAGGCCCAGTGTCGCCCCACACAGTGGCGTAACCAGGAATATTTTTGTAGGTGGGCCTGAGTGAAAATGGGTGGGCCTGTGACAGGCCAGGCCCACCCGTGGTTACGCCCCTGGCCCCACAGCTGAGGTCTTTGGCATTTTGTCTTCCCTGTAATGGCCAAGGTGAACTGAAGCATGGCGTCACCGCTGTGAGCGAGAGAGGGATGTCACGCGCCCAAGCCGAGATCGTATATAGCCCCACATTTTAACAGTGCAATGAAAAAGTACAAATATCGTACAAGAATGGGCTTGAAAAATGTACTTTGCAGTTCGCCTTTATTGATAGCCTACATTTAGCAAAAGAAAAAACAAAACAAAAAAAATATCCGATTCCCAAAATTGAAACCAAATACCTACCAATGAATAGATATCTGAATAGTTGGATATTCGGGTCCAGCCCTACGGGTGACATGTTGGTAAAATGTATGTAGCAGAGGTTTCAGGTTGCAGAGGTTTCAGGTCCCCCGCCACTATTGTAATGGCCTCGGGGTGCAAGTTCTCCTGCTTGCTGCTGGCTCCGTACGGTTTGTCCAGCAGTTAACGACAAGCAAGGAACTCCCCTAGGGGAGAGAAAGGTCTGCACCTTATTGTTAGTCGCTGGCGAATAGGACTGAGAAACTATTTCCACGTCAGGGCACTGTGAATTGTTAATAAGGGAGCACACAACGCCTCCCTTTATCTTGCCAGTGGAAGGGTCCATGCGGTGCACAGAAAAGCCCCGCGGTTGTGTAGCTCTATCGGGCGTATTAGGGCCCAGCCAAGTCTGTGTAAAGCACAACACATAACAGTCCTCATGTCCCTTTGAGAGCTTATAGGGCGGTGAAGTCCATCCAGCTTGTCCTCGAGGGACTGGACATTAGACCGCTGTATGCTGGGAATTGGGGGGTGGGGGTGGGTAGGACGCCGTCGTAGCCTCGCCAGGGCTCCACCTTGTTACCTCGCCTCTGGCAGTGCTGTCTGTAGCCGTCACGCCATGGTGGTACCTGTCTGTTGTCGGTAATCTCTCCTGGCGAGTCCCACAACTTGCAGCTGTTGGGGACGTCTCGTCTTACGTCCAGTAGTCTGACAGTCAATCATAGGTCATAGTGGAACACGGAAACACGCAACAAAGCCAGAACAGCTCATAGTGAGTCACCAGAGTAAGGCGCCGTCTTCCACCTGAGTTGGTTGCTGACCTTTACCAGGGGGTTGGCGTGCTGGAAAGGTTGCCACATATGACTATATTAGGATCTCGATCTGAAGAAAGGGGTGGGTAATATTTTGAGCGGGTCGTGAGCTCTCACATTCGGAATAAAAAAGAGCAACAACCGCAGATGTTTGAGCACCCTCACTCGGGTTATGAGCGAATACCTCCGCGGCTGGCCGCCGTCTCATAAGACAACACGATACTCTCGACTGACTTGGAGAAGAAGAAAGAAAGACCAGGTATTAAATCAATATACGCTTGGTGGAAAGTCGGTGGGTGGGTGGGGGAGGACGATTATAAAAAATAAAAAAAGGGCTTTCTGCTTTGTATACAGAACCTCTGACAGATTTCACACAGGCGAACTACGTGGCTCAAAATGGCTCAGAACTTTCCAGGAAAGAAGGATGTTTTGTTTTCCTCTTCAAATGACACGTGTGAGAGTTGAAAATGAACTATTTGAGGCATGTCATGCCACGCACCTGCTGATACGCACTTGTGGTGTAATCCAGTTCTTTATATATAGAAATGGCTTGGGCTCTTGTGGCTGCAGAGCCCGGAGGTTCCCCATTCAGTATTACTGCACCGTGTCACGGGTGCGACCGGGTACAACTCAAAGTGAGCGATGGCTCGGTACCAGCCGTAAGGTTTTTACGCCGCAGCAGGTTGAATTATTATGGTCCATAAAAGTTTAATGGGACTGCGACGGGCCTGACGTATAGAGGAAGGGCTGCCTGAGGCCGCCGTGTGCCCTGGTCATTCCTTCGCAGCTGTCTCGTTGTTGGTAGAGAGCGGAGCCTGGTGACTGGGCAGGGAGGAGGCCGTGCAGGAAAGCTGACTGGACGCAACTGTTGAGGGTTGGGAGTTTGACCCGGCAGCTGTGGCACGGTGACGTACCCCTCGGATCACGCCGATGAACGAAAGCACGTCTAGCTTTCCCCGTTTCTCAGTGTCTTGTCATGATAGAGCACACTTGGTAAAGAGCCATACGTTACTTTCTCATCATCCGCCGCTGAGGGCGTTGAACGATGCATCCTCAGAGTTCAACTGGAGTGGAAATGAGCCTACTGCAGCACACAGTTCACATTTGGCCCACTCTCCAAGCCGTCCCTGTCGCTGCGCCACCCCCTCTGCCGACCCGGGGAGGGCTGCAGACTACCACATGCCTCCTCCCATACACGAGGAGTCGCCAGCCGCTGCTTTTCACCTGACAGTGAGGAGTTTCGCACGGAGCCGCTGAGTGGTCACGTCATTTTTTTTAATTTTTTTTTTGTAGTTCGTTCAACTCACTCACCACTCAGGCATAGGCGGAAACCGCGTGTGGGCGGGGGGGGCACGACCCCCCCCATCCTGGGAAAAATGTGATATATCCCCCCAATACTGAGACCAACTTTGTGACGTTCCTCAATGGAGATTCTTTTAGACGAGATCACACCATGCTTGTCGTATTTACGAAAACTGCACCCATACAGTGTACAGTATCATTGCCACCTACTGGCCTTTCTTGGTATTGCTGGTTGTACATACAAATACCTGCATACACGCTGGACTGATAAGGAACGCTGCTATAACTATTAGTAGTAGTAGTATAATGATTTAAACATTTGAACAAGTTGGGACAACCCTTAATTATACCTATCAATTATCTTGTAGTAGTAATTATGGTTCCTCAATATACATTTAACATATTACAACGTAGGCAGTGTGTTACAGCACTGCTGTAGGGGGGGACGCAGCGCGTGGGAGGCTCACGCCACCCCCCCCCCCACAGTTCCCCGTCCCCCCTGAACGGGCGCCCCGACCAACCAGAGGAGGCGCTAGCGCAACGACCAGGATAACATACCCACATTCGGCTTGCCACCCACAGACGCGACCAATTGACGGGGATTGGAAGATCCTCTCACTTACCTGTGACATCCGGGTATTTCCGTTGTTTTCACGATGCTGTGCGTGACCGAGTTGAAATGTAAGAACATTAGTTCAACTCTCCAGACCAGGAAGTGTTCAGTCACAGCAGCTTTCTGCAGATCTTTGCGACTGAAAGGCTGAACTGTCAAAGTCAGTATTCAAAATGCAAGGGAAAATTAGGCAACAGTGACTGATGGGCATCTTAGAAATTATCCCTAAGAGCAACTGATCTGTAGTCAAAAGCCTGTTTTCATGTGACATCCACGCTGACACGTTTGTGGCGTATGAAACATCAGAGAAGTGAAGTATTCTTCCCATCAGCGCAACCGGTGCATCTAGACAGCTATGTGAAAAAATCAGGAAATGTCAAATTGGCAAGAACATACAATTTGGCAAGGTCAGCTGGAGTTAACAGTAATGTCTCACTAGTTTGAGTATGTTGGTATAGTTACTGTATGACCGGTGGGAGTTGGGAGGCAATGCACATGACCCTTGACATTTTAGTTTGTCAGCCATGTCATTTGGCTAACTAGCCTAAAACAGGGCAATAGTGCACATATATCTACTCATATATTTTCGTAATGTGTGTGTGTGTGTGGTGTTAGTGTGTGTGTGTGTGTGTGTGGTGTTAGTGTAGATAGCGGGACCGAAAACTAAAGCACTTATGATCCTAATTCTTTTTGGAGGTGGTAGGTATTGTCTCAGAGAGTAAGGGAAAAATCCCAGAAAATTAAAATTATGCATAATTATGCATACTTATGCAAAATATGCATTTTTCTAAAAACGGCTAAAAAACACTTTTCTGGGCATTTCAGATGATTCTGAGCATCTTTGATTTTTTCACCTATATAAAAAAAATGGGACAGAAATGTTTTGGCATTGTGCAGAATATATGCATTTTTGCAAAAATGCACTTATGATCCCATTTTCTTTTGGAGGTGGTAGGTATTGTTCCAGAGAGGACCAGAAAAATAGCAGAAAATTAAAATAATTCTAATAATTATGCATAATTATGCATAATGTGCATTTTCTAAAAATGGCTAAAAACCACTTTTCTCTGCATTTCAGATGATTCTGAGCATTTGGGGGGAGGGAGTTGGAGTGGGGGGGGGGTTTAGGGGCAGGGGGAAGGCGGTTAGCTGGCAGGATGAAGAGGAGGGAGATTTAGACGGGTGCATAACCAAACCGCTACATTGTAGCGGGGTTCCTCTAGTACATATATATTTTGTGTGTGTGTGTGTGTGTGTGGTGGGGGGGGGGTCATGCATACGTGTCAGCAATGCTTACTAATAAAGAATATACATTTCAAAAGCCATGCATCAAAAGAGACACAGATCTTGCCAACCCCGCAACATAAACTGCGTTTCCAGATGCAGCCACAGTAAATAGCTTATTAGCCCACAAATCATGGCGGCCGTGCTGACATTACACAGCAGCTAACGGTGGCTCATCCATTTGTAATTGCCAGTAAAGCCCACGCCAGTGGTTCTCAGACGTTAGCGCTGACCTTTCCACCAGCCCTTTTGAACAGGTTGTGACACCTACCGGATCTTGACATGAGGCGACCTCTGCGTTATATTTTATTGCTGTGAAAAAATCTGCAATATCTCAACTGTCCAAGAATATTCTGAGGGAAATAGCGCCACGTTGTTTTATTTAGAGGATGTGGGTAGCATATTTCCTCTTCCCCCGGTGTATTTTTCTGCAAGAGCTTCTCAGTCTGACTTGTGCCACCTCACATGTCCATTCAGAGGCGGGATATCACAGCCTAACCTCAGCTGCTCCAGTGGTAGTTTTGCGGTGCTGCACAGCTGGATATATGCAAAGTCAGATTTTGAATTGGAAAGAAAATAAAAGCGTACAGAACAAAAGTGGAAGCAATTTGGAAGTCCTGGTTTCATTTTCAGGCGGCACGGTGGCGCAGTGGTTAGCGCGGTCGGCTCACAGCAAGAAGGCCCTGGGTTCAACCCTCCGGGGTTGTCCAACCTTGAGGGTCGTCCCAGGTCGTCCTCTGTGTGGAGTTTGCATGTTCTCCCCAAGTGTCTGTGTTGGTTTCCTCCGGGTGCTCCGGTTTCCTCCCGCAGTCCAAAGACATGTAGAATCAGCCATACTAAATTGTCCCTAGGTGTGTGTGTGTGTGTGTGTGTGTGTGGTGGGGGCTGTGATGGCCTGGCGGCCTGTCCAGAGTGTCTCCCCGCCTGCCGCCCAGTGACTGCTGGGATAGGCTCCAGCATCCCGGATAAGCAGCTTGGATAATGGAATAATGGAATGGGTTTAATTTTCTCACTCTTGGTTTTAGGAGCAGGTACCTGCCATGGGGCTGTGCAGCATCGATGGCATGGCACATGTCGAGCTGCAGGGTTTCATGCAAAACAGCTCTATATTGGTTTCCGAAGAACAGGGTCACAATATTAATTTCCTTTTTTAAAAAAACAAGAAAAGCGTGAGACGACCACATCCATGAAAACACGTCTTGTTTTTGGTAACAGACCCACATCAGCTTGTGTAATACCCAGTAAAGATAATTACCATACCATCCCAAAGAGTCACATACAAACAAATGTCCTTTTTGTTATCTTCTATAATTGACGTGTTTAAGACAACAATTCATCCACAAGTACCCAATTTATTAAAGCAGTTGTGGTTGCTGGTTTTACTGGTTACTGTTAAGTAGGGTCTGATGATGATGATGATGATGATGATGTTAAGGTGGACGTTTCAAGAAGAAAATAAACAGTAGGTTTTACAGGTTTTATATCTTCACTAAAGCAGCCAAAAGCAGCAGAATAACAACGAGTTTAAAGAAGTTGTTGCTGGGGCGTCCGGGTGGCGTGGCGGTCTATTCCGTTGCCTACTAACACGGGGATCGCCGGTTCGAATCCCCGTGTTGCCTCTGGCCTGGTCGGGCGTCCCTACAGACACAAATGGCCATGTCTGCAGGTGGGAAGCCGGATGTGGGTATGTGTCCTGGTCGCTGCACTAGCGCCTCCTCTGGTCGATCAGGGCGCCTGTTCGGACGGGAGGGGGAACTGAGGGGGGGGGGTAGGCTAATCCTCCCATGCGCTACGTCCACCCGGTGAAACTCTTCACTGTCAGGTGAAAAGAAGCGGCTGGCGACTCCACACATATCGGAGGAGGCATGTAGTTGTCTGCAGCCCTCCCCGGATCGACAGAGGGGGTGGAGCAGAGACCGGGACGGCTCGGAAGAGTGGGGTAATTGGATGGGTACAATTTAGGAGAAAAAGGGGGGAAAATACCCCCCCTGAAAAAAAAGACGTTGCTACCAATCACAGATTAAGGTTGTTGAGGACCATTAAGGACAATGTTTCCCGGTGTGGGAAGTTGTCGACGCGAACTTACGTGTGCGGCGGCCTCACCCAGTACCGTCCATGCAGTGTCTTTGTCCACGTCTGCTTCTAAGTTTGTTTTCTCTTCGTTTGATGGCTGGGAGAGCTGGCGCTGGATTGGCTGGGAGAACTTGGTCTGCTGCGTCCTGTGGGCCCAGGGACCACGTCCCTGATCAGAGCTGTGCCCATAGAGGTAACATCAAGGGCGGTCTGACAGGATGCAGAAGCGGGGCAGGCTAAGCTAACTGCTAGCCCATGCAGACCGGCAGTTCTGACAAGTCATCCTGGCTGGCGTTCCCTGTCTGGAAAGTGGAATTTTTGGACTGTGTTGCAGTGAGTGGACTGTGTTGTTAACTGTTTTTGTGTTTTTTAGTTTGTTTGGTTTTTTTTTTATTTGTTCTCTGTTTATGTATTTTTTTGTTGGTGTCATTTTTGAGAAATTTGGGACGTGTTTTTGTTTCTTTTGTGTCGCACTGCTGTGGGCCGGGGGAAACGCAATTTCGTTTCTTTTGTGTACGCAAGTACACGAAAGAAATCACAATAACTTGTCCCTGACTCCTGAGCATAACTAAAACTCAGAATCAAACCTGGGGTTTTTCAGCGGTGGTGAAGGGGCTCTCATAACAGCACAGTAACTGGGATTGAGAGCGGTCAAACACTACTGCAGTTACCGCATACTGATCAATAGGTCACTTCAGGACTGTAGCTGCTATGGTGGTACCAGTGACCCCTATGCTGCTTGCTAAGGTGCCACATTTTGCAATTCTCATACCCCATTTTGGAAGGAAATTCTTCATGCAAAACACAGTATAGGCAACAATCATATAAGCGGGTGATCGAACATATCCTGATGATGGTTGGCATTATTTTATCGGTACACAAAGATCTTGTGGAAATGTGTGGAGCCAGATACTACAGTGCAGTCAGTGTGCCTTTACTTTTGAAAGTGTTTGATTAATGGGCCTTTGCAAGGGATATCGATCAGTGTTTCCAAAGTTTTCCTCTCTGCAGATATTCTAACAGCCGTTCCTTGAAAGCCGGGAGAAGGCGTCTGTGCCTGAACAATTACAGTATGGCGTAGCCTCTTCTTGAACCACTATAATTCAAGCTTTAACAATATCTTTCATCATACTGTGGGTGTTGCACATTAGTACCAAATGATAAAGCTTTACGAGTGCAAGGTTAAAATAAATGTTATTCTTCCTGGACGTATTCTGCAGAGGTTCACAGAAACAGTCAGTAAAATATTAAACAACAGCCGGACGCTGCAAACTCTGGGCTTGTCAATAAGGGATGAACTTGCGGTATCTGTGAACCCCACGCCCAACCACAAGAACTGTTTTGGTCAAAATTGTGCTAAGGTCACCAAAAAAGTGAACATTGTTTTTTTTTAAATCATCATTTGTTACCCATTGAGGACAGCTGTATCCTTAGGAGATCCAGATTGTTGAAGTATTTCAGAGTTTTAGACAATATAAAGGTCCAAATCAGTAATTGTAAAAAGGAAAAAATATATAAATAGGCTCCAAAAATTAACTGTAGAACACCTATATTTCAGTGTGTAGCTATAGCTACACTACCATATGGGTATGACATTGGCATGGATGGGTGCCACTGCCAGATAATGGCTGAAATGATGTTATTGACATATAGAAAGTCCCATGTAGACTTTCATTTGGCACCAGCACCTTAGAGCTTAGATAACCTTGAAAAGGCTGAATTCAAAGTTATGAGTTGTAGCTCCTAAGCAACTGCAGAAAGACACTTATCAGCAGGCAGGAATTCCCATTCGCACTTCCATCTGGCACCGTGCAAAGCTCCAACTCAGAAAGAGATAGAGACAGACACCCGGTTTCTGTTACTGACAGATAGAAATCACGAACGAGGTTTCTTTTAAGACCACAATCTTTGACCAAACTCACCATTACAGATTTACTGAGGGACAAACAGTCTTCTATCATTGTATTAAGCTAATTAAAAATTAGGTTCAACAAAAAAAAATACGATAGCAGCCCATCACTGATACAGCATGGATTACTTTAATGGGTTACTTTAGGCGGCAGGGTTTGTCATAGCTGGCACCACTTGTTCCATTTGCGTTGCATTGAAACACAAAATAATCATGTTTACAGCGAGTTACATTCTGATTACATGTACATTCATAGCGTCACAACAGTGTTAATGCTGCAGAGCTGCAGGCGGCGGCTGAAGCGTGGTACTGCACATCTTGCACCGGGTTGATCACAATCAGAATCAACTTCACTGGCCAAGTGTGACTATGCACGCGAGGAATTTGACTCTGGTTTACAGCAGCTACTAGTACTCGCAGACGTCGCTCACAAAATAAATAAATAAATAAACAACCAGAGTACTTCATCTGCTAACAAGAGATTTGTAAGCAGGTAAATCTTACAACAGCTTTATCAACAGGCTACCGACAAATACTTTAATTTCAAACTTTACTCACTTTGAAATCACACACAGACAAGGAACTGACTTTAATTCTGCAGTGTAGCTACTAGCTTGTTCGTCGACAGTACGAGTGAATAGCGGTTGTTGGCTAATCCAGTGTTTACATTCTTACTGGGCATACGCAGCAAAATGAATACACACCTTCACTTTTAAAGTGACACTTAATGACATGGAAACCACATAAATTAACGATTTCTAATATGACATTCAACAGATGTGAGGTCATTTACAATACTATTACTATACTACAATCCCTGGAGCACACAAGCCCCCCCTCACAAAAAAAGAGCATCAGCCACTGGCCGAGCCTACACTTCAACAATATAGTGATGTCAAATGGGCTAAATTACTATTTACAGATATTTTATATGTTATGTACACTACACAATCAGCATAAAGATAATGATTATGTAAGTTGTTTTTTTTTACCATGTTTCCTCCTCGCTATGTTTGTGAAACCAGAGTGGCTTTTTTCAATAGGCAGAGAAGCAAGGGGCTTGCTGTCTTATTACTGAAAGGAAGAAATATGCAACTTTGTACATGTTCTATTAAATTGTGCAATTCTTTTTTTCTTATTAAGATGTGGAGTGCTTACACAACAAAATGACACCTCTGGTGATTCAGTGCAGCGCTTAACTCCACTGCCATTGCCTAAAATGGTCTGGAGAGACAAACACGTGATCCTTTACTCGGGCATAGGAAATGATGCTCGCTATGAGGCATCATAAAAAAATAAACATGGGATGTTCCTTTCTTTCAGCAAAGGCCTGTCGGCTGCAGAGGCTGCACCAAAATATGTGCGGTCCAGTGCTGAGGGAGAAACGAAACATCTAAAACTCCGCATTTGTTTCTATCAGGCCTCATAGCGAGCAACTATCAGCATCGATCACGTCTCGTTCGCTACGTTAATACTTTGAACTACGTCCTCAAAAGCTGCACTAATCTTCTCCCTCATTTGCATAATTCACTGTCAACACATGCGAGATCGGAGACAAGGACGAGTACATTTGTAGGCAAGAGTTACCTAACACCAAGACCTGTGTCAGATTCACTTTCTGTGATCAGCAGTCTTAGTGCTACACTGCAGGTGTACTCAGTCTGCATCTGTCTGACACTGAGGCCCATTCTCCTTTCTCTTAATGCTGCGAAACGCAACTCGCATGGGCAGGTGGCAGCTCAGTCTGTCAGTACATCACAGCTGTTTTGCATCGACAGGTGGCACGGTGATGATGGCTGCATCTGCACAATGTAGTCCTATTATGAGTACTGAAGTGTGGGGGATTCTTTTGTTCCTACCAGTGGCGGCTGGTGCTAAAAAAATTTGGGGGGGGGCGCAATTTACCTTGGCTCAGCACACCTGACAGCTGCTTTAATGTGCACACAGTCACAGAGTAATTAAGAAGGACAACGTAGCCTATAGACTTTATCAGGGTTCGTGGACGGTGGATGATTGACAGTCGAGACGAGGGGTGTGAACATGATTGACAGCCACGAGAATCGTCCAATCACATTAGATCAAAAAAACAGTAAAACAGTACCAATTCGCTGCCAATAAAAGTGGGAGTGTCTGGGGCGGCACAGAGCTGCGCCCCCATGGGAAATCTGAAGAAACCAATCAGACAGCGGCCTCGGGTCACCTGCTCGCCACAAGTTTGAGGCCTTTTAGGTATCGTTTGGCCGGCGCCCCTCACCCAGGAAGTGTACGTATTCAGACAGAAATCAACCAAATACCATGTGGAACCGTTATTTACGGGCTGCTGACAGGCGCTCACAGACTGAAAAACACCTGTATTTCATAATTGTTTGCATTATACAACTAAATTATATTTAACATGTTTTTATCTCTTTATATTTGGAGGGGGCGGCGCCCCAGTGCCCTGTACTGGCCAGCCGCCACTGGTTCCTACTCCGGTACGAAAATGTCTGAAATGGGGGTTGCACAAATTGGGTAAATCCTCATATTGATATACGCTTCGTTCACCGGTACGGTTTACTGACATACGCCTGAATTCAAATACTGTTTAAAGGGATGAGACGCGGTTTCTCTGTGTTTAAGGCGCATGACTCACCGGAGGGGAATCATCCCACACAGTTCATTTCCCTAACTTCATATTGCTGTTTATTTTTGATCATTGCACCAGGGCGGATTTTCTCACCCAGCCAGGATGGGTGAGAAAGGTGCAAGGTCGACAAAGATGCTCTCGCCCTGTAGTTTCCCAGGCTGTTTCCGGAGACATCTCCACCGCACTTCACCGCGCGTGAAAACAGAACTTCCGAATTAGCATACCGCCTTGACACTTTCACGTACAGAGCCGTCTCTGCACGGCCCCCCGGGAGGCACAGCACAACACCTTCGGCTGAATATGATCAAAAACACGTATGCATGGAAAGAAATACAGTACGAGGACATACGGGGCAGGCGTTTCATATCGCCGTGTCAGGAACATCAATTAATGCAAGAAAACAAAAGACAGAGGAAACCCCCTTTGTCCCTGCAGAAATCACCTCGTGATTACTTATCATTTTCTCAGAACCGCTGTTTTTATCTGTCAGCTGAGCCATAAATGTTTACAGCCTCTTTGTAGATAGGCATCGCGGCTCTCGTGCACCAGGAAGGGCCTTTCTTTCATTCAATTCTCTGAATAGAGTGACGTAGATGGGTAGGCAGGATCTGTTGCCTGTTGTTGTTGCACGTCGTTAAATGTGACCGCAACACTCTGCAGCCCATTTGGTATACGGGAGCAAAACAGAAATGTAGTGCACGCAAAGCAGTATAAAGAGATAAACATCATATGTCTGGTGCACAGGTAGGAGTGCAGCGCACTCCTTTCTGTACTTGCTGCGCCCACAGTCGCCCGCTGACACCGTCTCCCTGCTGAGACGCGGACAGGTGTGGTTTATCTGAAGCGGAGGCAGTCAGACGTGCCGAAGAGCAGGTGACGAACAGCTCGAGAAGTCATCAAAACATGCAGGGAGGGATACGTTTCTCACTTAAAGGGGCATTCCAGAATTTTTACAACCTGGTCTCGTTTTTTTTGTAGTTTTTGGCATCGTGCAGGGCCGTTATGATATCTTTTTACTGTGTTATTCTGGAGGGTTTGGATAAGGGACCGCCGCTGGATAAGTTGTTCCCCGAAGTGTCCAATACAATTAACAACCATCTGTCACTTTGTTGAGAAACTCCCAAGATTTAACTTGCAGGAGGACCGTCTTACCTAGCATGGAAGTGACCATTGGTAAACTACCTGACCAGCACAACCAAGAAGTCAGATATCATGGGAAATCATGTACAGTCTAGCTGAGCCACTATCAATTGATTGATTGATTGATTGATTGATTGATTGATTGATTGATTGATTCTTTGATTGGGATTTTCTCCCATTTTTCACCCTGACTGCACTTGGCCAATTACCCCACTCTTCCAAGCCGTCCTGGTCGTTGCGCCACCCCCTCTGCCGATCCGGGGGAGGGCTGCAGACCACCACATGTCTCCTCCGATACATGTGGAGTCGCCAGCCGCTTCTTTTCACCTGACAGTGAGGAGTTTCACCAGGGGGATGTAGCGCGTGGGAGGATCACACTATTCCCCCCAGTTCCCCCTCCCCACAAACAGGCGCCCCAACTGACCAGAAGAGGCGCTAGTGCAGTGACCAGGACACATACCCACATCCGGCTTCCCACCCGCAGACACGGCCAATTGTGTTTGTAGGGACGTCCGACCAAGCCGGAGGTAACACGGGGATTCGAACCGGGATCCCCGTGTTGGTAGGCAACGGAATAGACCGCTACACCACCCGCACGCCCGTATATATATTGTTTCATCATTGTTGTTGGAAGGGCAGGTTTAAGGCTCATTTTCAGTTGGCCTGTAGGATGCCTTTGTAAAGCTGAGTCCAGTGGGGGTCCTGTGTCTGGAGTCTCTACGATGAAACTGATGAGTAAAATATTATAATCGATATGCACGTTGGCAAAAACTATGACGGCAAGACCCAGGTTCTGACAACTTGGCATTATCCCTGTGTGTGTGTGTGTGTGTGTGTGTGTGTGTGTGTGTGTGTGTGTGTGTCTATTGGCCTTAACCCACCTCACTCTACTGCAAACAGAAGTAATTCAACGCTTATTTTTTTTAACTGGCACAAGCTTCACCCAAAACTCCCCTTTCTATTCTAAATTTAGCTTATTTTCAAAGTTGTTTTTTTTTTGTCAGGACCGGTTACAAAAAAAAAAACATGACCCTAAGGATGTCTGTCTAAACAACAGCCATGGTTACCCCGGAGTCCTGTTTTCTCTTCTGCTGGATGATCCAGGCAGCTAGCAACAAGAGCAGGCCGGTGACCACCTCCAGGCTGTAGGAGAGCCAGGCCATGGCCAAGGACCAGCCAAATGAAACATCCACGTAGGCCAGGTCTTCTGGGGACACCACCCGCTGGAACTCCTCCATGGCATGCTGGGAATAATTGATGTAGATGCTCACCCCAGAGAGAGTGAACAGGCCTGTTAATGCACAGATTGAGGAAGGTTACAACCCAATATTTTACACTTCCAAAATATGACCCTGTCACAAGGCAAATTTTTCTCCTTTTTTTTTTAAACGTAACACTGAAAGTTTCTACATTTAACAGATAAACAGATTTGACCTGAGCTGCTATGAGCTATTAATGAACACACTTGGTCAATGAAGATCAGCTACTAGATACTCATGCTTTACACACTAGAGACCACTGTAAGTCTCCTTGTCAGAACGGCTCTTCTCGTGTCATAATAACCAACAATGTTTTGCATAATGAGCCCTTATTATGCCGCCTTAAACATTCATAAATTACCCAGAACTGAACACCACACTTGTGCATTTGGTTCCTCTCCAGCGTGCCTCATTTGCATGCATGCGCATAGAGGCAGACTGTAAAGAAAGAGAAAATCCAGTGAAAGAACAAGCAAGCAAGCAAGAGAGAAAAAAGGAAAGAAAGAAAGAAAAGAAAATTGATTTCTTATTTTCACTCATGTTCCCCCACAGGCAATTTAAATCGCTATCTAAATTCTGGACTTGATCTGATTCCACGCCTGCCTCTCGCAGCTGATGTATTCAGAGATGAGTACAATGGAGGAATGCTCCTCCTCTCCGAAAGCTCAAAGCTCGATCCCAGCATTAATTGGGTGAAACACCAAAGTCATTGAAAACGTCAAAGATGCCAGTGACTAAGATATTACAGAGAAGCAGTTCTGAGCTGACTAAAGCAAGCTTGTCTCTATGTAGTTTACACCAGACAACTTTAAAGGTGGCATGGTCACAACATACCATATAGCTCAATGTGCTAGCTGCTAGCATTTTTCAGTAGCATTTAAGCCTATAATGAAATGAATGAAGGAGGCACGGTGGCGCAGTGGTTAGTGCAGTCGCCTCACAGCAAGAAGGTCCTGGGTTCGAGCCCTGGGGTAGTCCAACCTTGGGGGTCATCCCGGGATGTCCTTTCTGTGTGGAGTTTGCATCTCCTTCCTGTGTCTGCATGGGTTTCCTCCCACAGTCCAAAGACATGTAGGTCAGGTGAATCGGCCATACTAAATTGTCCCTAGATATGAATGTGTGTGTATGTGTGTGTGGGCCCTGTGGGACGGTCTGGCGGCCTGTCCAGGGTGTCTCCCCGCCTGCCGCCCAATGACTGTTGGGATAGGCTCCAGCATCCCCACGACCCTGAGAGTGACCCCATGACCCTGATAAGCGCTTCGGATAATGGATGGATGGATGGATGAAATTACTCAAAGAATGAAAGCCACTTTATTTGACATTGCATTCTTACAATGAGTGTGTTCTCTGCATGTAACCCATCCTATTGTATATAGGAGCAGTGGGCAGCTGCAGCACCCGGGGACCAACTCCAGTTCTTCTTTCCATTGCCTTGCTCAGGGGCACAGACAGGAGTATTAACCCTAACACGATGCACTGGCGGCCTGTCCAGGGTGTCTCTCCGCCTGCCGCCCAATGACTGCCGAGATAGGCTCCGGCATCCCTGCGACCCTGATTGGGATAAGTGGCTTGGATAATGGATGGATGGGTGCATGTCTTTGTGATGGTGGGAGGAAACCGGAGCACCCGGAGGAAACCCACCGGACACGGGGAGAACATGCAGACTCCACACAGAAAGGACCTGAGACGGCCTGGGGTTCGAACCCAGGACCTTCTTGCTGTGAGGCAGCAGTGCTAACCACTGGGCCACCGTGCCGCCCATATAACGAACAACATAGCAGTGGTGTAATTTAGGGTGTATGCGTGTACATTTGTCACAAAAGAGAAACCCCAACGTGCCTTGCCTACACCTAATCTGCTATACTGACTCAAAAGCGAGTACTCGAAACAGGCTGGCATTCAAAACCGTTCTACGTGTGGTAGGGCACATGTCCGATAAATGTCTGTGCAGGCCTACATACTGCAAGAGCGATACACTTACAGGAGTTGCGCAATAATGTTGAAATTAGCTTACAAAAAAAATGGTGGGCAACGAAAGACAAGCTAAAAAGCAGCCCTCCCAGCTGACCGCTCACACGTAAAGAAGCACACGAAGATTGCTCAAAATTTTAGGGTCACAAATCATCCCTGTAAACCTTAAGAGCCCCAGACACCTCCTCGACCTGCAACGTTGTCTCTGACGCATTACGATCAGGGACTAATTTGTCTTTTTATACCGGGAGGTCCCTTTAAACCGAGTAATAACATTTGGCTTGGTGAGGGTAGGTGACATCGTCGAGTTGGACACGAACGAATTTAAAAGCTGCAGGGTGTGCCTGTGAAGCCTGTGTGCTTCACATTTTGCAGCTGTGCCGTCCCACAGCCAAGCAACATTCGTGCAGGCAACAGACCTTAGTTGTTTTTATGCAACATGCGTTATGTAATTACAGTTTCACTGTGCTTTATTTCGACCGGAGTGTTTCCTTACACCGGGGCTAGAGCCGGTATGTTTTCTATTAAACGTACCCATCTCTCCTCACCACAGAAATAATAATAAAAAGGTAGTAAAAGTGTTTATACATGGCAAGTGCAGTCCTTCTGATTTTAATATCGCACTAGCCTTCAGCGTAATTCCTCATGTAATTCATTATCTTACGCAACAGTTCAATCTCCGTCTCTCTGCATATTCACATTAACTTCATCACTCTTTTTTTTGCAGAGCGCCCAAGGCGGTCTTTTGTGTACAACTAAGAGAGGATTAATATCGAAGAGCGGAGGGCACATTTGGTCATATTCTCTGTGACAAGCTCCAATGTGGCACACTGGCAAGATAAGACGAGGACACGACGACTGACCTGTGGAGGGACATGAAGGGGATTTGTAAAGTGCTTGCCAACACAGCTGAATTTAACACTTGCCTTGGCTCTGCTGTCTGTAATGCTGAATATAGCATTTCAAATGCAAAAATTCTCATGTTGGCTGAAACCTATGGAACTATGCGCTAAGATGAAAAAGGGGGACAGGAAGAGAAAACGAGCCAAAAAAAAAAGCCAAGTCTGTGCAACTTGGCTTTTTTTTGCGCAATAGAAGAAATGGCCTTGGCCTAACGGGATTTGATCTCACATCTTTGGAGTGCACATCTAATCCTTTGCACCTTGTGATGGATTCACACATCTGGATGCGTCACAACAAGACAACCGGACCGACTGCTTCCTGCTCATAAAATAACACCCTGCCTCTGCAAAGAAGGGGCATAGCAGTTTGTGTCCACTTAAACTTGCATTACCTACACTTTAAACCGAGGACATTTTGGCTAAAACGGGATACTCCATTATGGGAAATATCACCGATTTTCAGGATGTAACAACATTATGACTTTGCATAGGGCATTTTCATTTGCATCTGCTCACGTTGTTGTTCACGTCACAACTAGCTCCTGCAAACAGGGACAACGGAGCTCCTGTGAAACAAAAGCAGTAAGACCATATCTATGAGAAAGACAAACAATGTGAATGAATAAGTGTCAAAGGAGTCTGTGCCCCCCACCCGCTTCCGGTGCGAGAAGGTGGCGGTTGCACTAACTCACGTTTGCAGCGGCCTCACCCATTGACGGTGTGGGATAATGGCAACACGAACTGAAGTTTGCGGCGGCCTCACCCAGTACCGTCCATGCAGTGTCTTTGTCCACGTCTGCGTCTAAGTTTTCTTCGTTTGGTGGCTGGGAAAGCTTTGTCTGCTGCGTCCTGTGGGCCCAGGGACCACGGCCCTGCCCGGAGCTGCACCCGAAGAGGATGCACCGAGGGCGGTCTGACAGGACGCAGAAGCGGGGCAGGCTAAGCTATCTGCTAGCCCAGTTCTGATAACACAAAGGGCGGTCTGGCAGCGGCCTCGCCTGGCGTTGACCGTGTTTTTGGTGTCGTCGTGTGGAGTGCGGGGGAGGTGTGTCGAAGGTGTCTGGCTGGGGGAGCTGGCGTTGGATCGGCTGAGGGAGCTTGGTCTGCTGGGTCCGGTGGGCCCAAGGACCACGGCCCTGCCCGGAGCTGCGCCTGAAGAGGAAGCACCGAGGGTGGTCTGACAGGACGCAGAAGCGGGGCAGGCTAAGCTAACTGCTAGCCCATGCAGACCAGCAGTTCCAGCAGTCATCCTGGCTGGCGTTCGCTCTCTTGGACAGTGAATTTTTTCTTTTGATATGTTGAATATAGATATATATTTTTTGTAGTTTTGTAGTTTTTGTAGTTTTTGTGTAGTTTGAATATGTGTTTTTGTCTTTGTGTTGCACTGCTGTGGGCTGGGGAAACTATATTTTGTTTCGAACTCCAGCCTGAAGAGCCAGCAGCAGCAGCGGCTGAGTCAGAATCAGGCGTGGAAACTGGTAGCATCAATTTGGTGTTACTTTGTGTGTTTGTGTGTCAGAGAGAGTCAATTTTGAGAAGCAATTTTGATTAGCTAAAATGCTAACGCTACTCATGCCGGTACATTGGAATGAATTTGGTCAATTTCAAACATCAGTCCAGACAGGTCAATGTCATGGTGTACCTTTTAAAGTTACACTGAAATAGCAAAGGTTTTCATTTTAGCTTATTTCATCATGCCATGCACCATTTTGACAATTTGTGTCAAAAAAGTAAAAAAATATATACATTGAAGTTGCAATATTTTGACTTCCTGAAAAACATATAAAAATATAACTCTTTTGTGGGGACTTCATTGTAATGTGTATCACAGGGTACATTCCTACCAGAGTAGGAGTAAACAACGATTTCAATTTTTCAATGATTAAGATGTGTACTCTGAATGTAAATAAGGTGCCAGAGTGCATAAAAAAACATCAAAATAGAGCTTGTTTATAAATTAATTTTTTTTTAATTCCAGTGGAGAATCCCCCTCCCCCCGACCCCCCTAGAAGTCCGGGCTAAGCCCCGAATGTCCTCAAATCCTGGAAACGCCCGTTGAGTCTCTGACCCATTTTAACTGAATTTGTTCAAGACTTGAGCCAAGGATGTGCACCCTGTATGGTAGCAGTTAAAAAGACCAGTCCAAGCTGGCGAGCAAGGCTGTACGCAGCAGAGAACGTCTCACATCTGGTCATGGCTTGCATCTATGAACAACATTCTGTACTTGGAGGCTACGAGGTTGGTCATGTTGTGATGCATCAGCTGCACAGCATCACAGGACAGATGACCAGAATCATATGAGCCGAATGCATCACACGCTTGCTGTAGCAGGATGGCTAAATATGAATATATTTATTATTTAGCCTTTTTTTTAGATCCCTGTAGGCGTTAATTCTCTTTAATAACTGTATCTGCAATGGGCTTTGATACCTCTAATACAATAGGCTACACATTTGATCTTGGCTGAACATCAACAAAACCACAAAAAAAAAATTACAGGTAAATTTAATTAGGGCCGTGACTTCATTTCATAGGAAGGATGGCCCCGTCAGTCCGCCTGCCGAGCAGCGGCGGATGAGTCCGAGGAACAATCTGAGTGGCGTTTTTAATCAGAGGCCGGCTCCTCTGCAGTTCTGTGCAACTTCATCACGATCCGCAACCAGTCAGTGCCTTTCAGCAGCAGGCCCGACAACTATCATGTGCACAACCATAATGAGGATGGTCTGATTGTGCATCCATCTTCAAATATTCCTTTTGTTTAATGTCATTTGCAAATGCTGAAACAAAACATGAGCTCCCATCTAACTCTCTATTACGTGCCATCCAGACCTAGATTTACCAACGGTGCCATTTGAAACAGCTCTTAGGCGAGTTTGCTCCGCATGGGTGGCTTGTCAATGCGGCTTGACAACCGCTCTTGAATTACGCACAAGCAAATGTCAGAGACCATTCACTCGTCTGAAGACCTGAGTCATTGCATGGACCAATCGCAGAGGAATAGTTGAGTAGTTGGGGCAAAGGGAAAACAAATTATAGCAGGGCTCAAGGATAACTTAAGTTCAGCAAGGCTTGAAAAGGAAAAACCAAAATATTGCAGAAAACATTTGGCGGAGGGGAGGGCTGTTAAGGAAAACAAGATTTGTCATGCCGGGGTTTTTTTTTCTCCTTTTCTTTGCTTGTTTTCATCCTTTCGCAGCACTTCAGTAAAATCTTGGTTTCAGCAGCTTTTTTCATGTTATTAAAAAAAAAGGCCTCGTGTAAGAAGCCATTCAGATTTGCCCCTTTGGGCCGATGTTCCACCGTGGAACAATCAGCCCAGATTGTGCATCGGTTTGCCCATGCCGCGAGCCTCCGGTTGCCATTCAGCGTGTTTATATGCAAGTTAAAAATTCAGTTTTAATCAAATTAAGGCAATAACTGGATTGTTGCTACTGCCATGTAAACACCTTAATCAAGCTAACTTAATCAGACCAAGGTCTACATCAACACAAGCATGATGTGGTTAACGGAGCTGGATTTTTCACCAATCATTTGGTTTACTCTGCCTCGTACCTGGGCTCTTCTGGAGAATTGGTCGTGTAGCTACCATAAAGTTAGGGATTTCAGCTACTGGCATCTAAACTGGACATGGCCAGCGATTGTAAACAGTCACATCTCTGGAGCGAGGCTGAAACAATCAATATTCTCATCTCATCTCATCATCAGCCGCCTCTCCGGGGTCGGGTCGCGGTGGCAGCAAGCTAAGCAGGGGACTCCATACATCCCTCTCCCAAACAACGCCCTCCAGCTCCTCCTGGGGGATCCCAAGGTGTTCCCAGTCAAGATGGGACGTGTAGTCCCTCCAGCGAGTTCTGGGTCTACCCCGGGGTCTCCCCCCAGTTGGACGTACCCGGAAAACCTCCAAAGGAAGGCGTCCAGGAGGCATCCTAATCAGATGCCTGAAGCGCCTCAACTGGCTCCTTTCGACGCGAAGGAGCAGCGGCTCTACTCCGAGCTCCCTCCGGATGTCTGGGCTCCTCACCCTATCTCTAAGGCTGAGCCCAGACGCCCCACGGAGGATACTCATTTCAGCCGCTTGTATCCATGATCTCCCCCTTTTGGTCACTACCCAAAGCTCATGGCTATAGGTGAGGGTTGGGACGAAGACTGGCTGGTAAATTGAGAGCTTTGCCTACTACTACTAATATCTTAGTAGAGCTTTGCCTGCTACTACTACTACTACTACTCCTACTACTCCTACTACTCCTACAACCACTACTACTACTACTACTACTACTACTACACCTACTACTACTACTACTCCTACTCCTACTACTCCTACTACTACTACTACTACTCCTACTACTACTCTTACTACTACTCCTACTACTACTACTACTCCTACTACTACTCTTACTACTACTACTACTACTCCTACTACTCCTACAACTACTACTACTACTACTACTCCTACTACTACTACTACTACTACTCCTACTACTACTCTTACTACTACTCCTACTACTACTCCTACTACTACTCTTACTACTACTCCTACTACTACTACTACTCCTACTACTCCTACAACTACTCTTACTACTACTCCTACTACTACTACTACTCCTACTACTCCTACTACTCCTACAACTACTACTCCTACTACTACTACTACTACTACTCCTACTACTCCTACTACTCCTACAACTACTACTACTACTCCTACTACTCCTACTACTCCTACAACTACTACTACTACTACTCCTACTACTACTCCTACTACTACTCTTACTACTACTCCTACTACTACTACTACTCCTACTACTCCTACTACTCCTACAACTACTCCTACTACTACTCCTACTACTACTGCTGCTACTACTACTATTACTACTACTACTACTACTCCTACTACTACTCCTACTCCTCCTCCTACTACTACTACTACTCCTACTACTCCTACTACTACTACTACTACTTTCGGCTGCTCCCGTTAGGGGTCGCCACAGCGGATCATCCGTTTCCATCTCTTCCTGTCCTCTGCATCTTCCTCTGCCACACCAGCCACCTGCATGTCCTCCCTCACCACACCCATAAACCTCCTCTTTGGCCTTCCTCTTCTCCTCTTCCCTGGCAGCTCCATATTCAGCATCCTTCTCCCAGTACACCCAGCATCTCTCCTCCACACGTGTCCAAACCATCTCCATCTTGCCTCTCTTGCTTTGTCTCCAAAACGTTCAACCTGAGCTGTCCCTTTGATATACTCGTCCCTAATCCTGTCCTTCTTCGTCACTCCCAGTGAAAATCCACAGTAGTTATACCAGTTTGTCCAACAACAACAAAAAAAAGGGGGGGGGATGTTCAGCTGCAACATAAAAATTAACAGCTCAGGGTTCAACCCCGGATGACTCATACCACTTTTCCTGCTTGCAAATCTTCAGTGAAATATGCTCTCATTAGCCGCTGAACACATATCGAATAAGAGCTCTTTGAAAGAAAGGTCCCTAGCATGGGGGGGGGGGGGGGGTTAGCATTTCCACAGCGCTGTTAGAGTATCCGGTGCTGAGCTCAGAGGGGAGGTACTCGGTTGGTGCTGCTATGCAAACATGTATGCCTTTCATAAAAGGGAAATAAAGATTTCTCCTGCTCTCTGCTCATGCAAACTGCGATAACGCGCATATGAATTGGCATAAATTAAGAGGGGTTTTGGGCGTCCGGGTACCGTAGTGGTCTACTCCGTTGCCTACCAACACGGGGATCACCGGTTTGAATCCCCGCGTTGCCTCCGGCCTTACCGGGCGTCCCTACAGACGCAGTTGGCCGTGTCTGCGGGTGGGAAGCCGGATGTGGGTATGTGTCCTGGTCGCTGCACTAGCGCCTCCTTTGGTCGGTCGGGGGGACTGAGGGGGAATAGCGTGATCCTCCCACGTGCTACGTCCCCCTGGTGAAACTCCTCACTGTCAGGTGAAAAGAAGCGGCTGGCGACTCCACATGTATCGGAGGAGGCATGTGGTAGTCTGCAGCCCTCCCCGGATCGGCAGAGGGGGCGGAGCAACAACTGGGACAGCTCGGGAAATGGGGTAATTGGCGAAGTACAATTGGGGAGAAAAAAAAAGGGGGGGTCCCCCAAAATAAATAAATAGAGGTTTTCTGTTAAAATTGTCATTGATTTTATTTTGTTTATGTTTTTTTTTTCCTCTCTGCTTTGACAATTCAGATGTAGCTTCCCTTTCCGCTGTGGCCCCGCCCCCTCCCTCATTCTCATTGGTTGCTGAAACCAGAAGTGACGCTGATGAGCCGGGTGCAGCTCATCGGCGTCAGCAAAACGTCAACTTGTTTTAGCCTCGGAAAGAGGAGGCGTGCTTGCAGTGCTAGTCCGCATGCGCTAAGTCAAGAGCGCTTAACGTGAGACTTCCCTTTTTTTACAGGTCTCTGGCAAACTGCCCAAGTCTACACCGAGTCCTTACTTCAGCCTGCTTCGACCCCATAACTGTGGTGCTTCGTATGCATGACACCGTGTCCTTGTTAAACGCGGTTCATCGCCAGACCACTAATGTGGTGAGGAATATAAATGGACGAAAATGCTTATAATGGTTGCCCACATTTTGGTGCGGGGTTGTCATAGTTACGACGGGATTTTTTTTCTTCTTCCCTGCATGTTCTGCGTAGCTTGCTTGTGCACATAACAACACACGTCTGCAGGACGAGTTGAATGAGAAGTACCAAGACATACACCCCCGCATATCCCTTTGGGAGGAACCTTGATAAACTTCGCGTCATGGTTGCATTGCCGGTGGCTCTAAATGACCAAGGCTTCATGTTCCAGGTGGACTTACTGCAGAAAAGAAAGTAAGATGCTGAGCCAGCCAGCAAGTTTGGACTGCGGGCTAAAGAGCTGACGAGACCAAAGATCCAGCCAAACACCAGCAACACCAGGCTGAGGGGCAGCAAGATGATCACCACCCTGTGTAAACCTGCAAACAGATACACGCGCACACACACGCGCGCACACACACACACACACGCACACACACACACACCAGTTATTATGCTAGAACTTTTCCAAGTAGTTCACTGTGGTCCAATTAAGTAGAGATTTAATTGGCGTAGCAGACTAAGCTGGTAGTCTGACTGTTCAGAACTACAGAGGTGGTGCTCGGTGGAAGCTGACAGCTATTGTGTGTCCCAGCTGTATTAGTGACTGCTGCAGGTGCTGGATGTGTGTGTGTGTGTGGGGGGGGGGGGGGGGATAACATGAGCCTCTGCACAAAAGTATCTGAGATATTGCTGCATGCATGATGATGCTCTTCTAAAAGTGTTGAGCAAAATCTAAATTTGAAAAACAACAACAACAACAACAACAACAATCCACGATCAAGTTGTACTTCTTTCTTACTTGCGCCCACCGAACTCAAAGAACAAAGTGTTGTGTTTGCAACTTCCCGGAGTCGTGCTTTATTACGTCATAGGCGATTGGAATCGATAATAATGATTCTGTGGCAGAGCAAGCTCACCGAGAAGGTGCCTTTGTACCTCTGAAAAGTTGGAGGAATCCGCCGCGAATGAGGGGATGAGAGAAGTGCTGTTTTCCCCTGGAAAAGGAAAGAAAAGGGGGAAAATGAGACACACTCAATGGGGACAGCTCTAAAGGGCTACGACTGAATTGCTTCTCCTGACGAAGTTATTTCTCAAAATGAAACCAAAAAAAATAAGCAATGTGTTTATTGATGCACGACAGGAGCAGAAGAGATACGGTCGGAACATTGGTTGTGAGGCAGCAAGAAGTTGCTCATCTAGACAACTTGGAACAATTACGCAAAACTAACATCTCCCCTCTGTGTGTGTGTGTGTGTGTGTGTGTGTGTGTGCGTGTGTGTGTGTGTGTGTTTGTGTTTTCTCTCAAGAAACGACGGCCATGGACTGTGAAAAGTGTGGGAGTGAAACAAACAACTCCAGACAGTTGAGAGGGGCTTGTTCGTGTTCTTTGATTACATCAATTAAAGCCACAGTAGACAAGTTTTTCTTGCTTTAGCTTATCATTATGAAGTAAATGTGGATTGCGCAGTGTAATGGCTACAGAATAATGACTCGGGCTGTTTCCGTATGAGCCTCGCTATCACGAGGCAATTCTTTCCGCCACCGGGTACGATCTCGCGGGAAAATGAAGGCGGGACTTACAGCACAAAGGAAACGCGTCAACCACCGCGCAACCAAAGCAGGAAGCGGATAGCGCTTTTTTTCTTGTCAGCTAGCTTCTTTTTTTTGACACATTCAAAAAACAGACAATATTTCCATAATCAAAACAAATGTAGACAGAATACATAGATAAAGAATAAAACAAAATGGCCCATATATAAGTATATAAATACAAATAATTTCTAAATCACTGGGTAGAGAAGAAGTAAAAGGCTTAAACCATGGGGACATAAATCAAAACAACAATAAACGAGATATATCCCCATTAATTTTTCTTGCTATTTCGTTACAATACATTCTTATAAGAGATGAGAAAAATAATTTGAACTCATTTATAAACCAAACAAAAGGGGGCTTACTGTTTCTCCATTTACTACAATGAATATGATATTTACCCATAATAATAATGATATTAATCATATCAGAAATAGATGAGTTTAAGTTATCCATGTAAAAAATAAATTATTGTTAAAATAAATTATTGAACAATAATTTATTATTGGAAGAAACATATAGGGAGTGACATGGATAAATTAATTTGGAGATGCCTTCTGCTTTAAATAAGATTGACTCTACCAAACATAGTAAGATCTCACTCCCATTTACTCAAGGAGGACATTTCCAGTTCAGCAATTTCTTTAACCAGTTGTTTGGCTTCCGTGCAAAAATCTACGTTTTCCAAAAGGTTATTATTTACATTCCAGATAGAGCTAAGGTTAGACTCATTCCTACACAACAAAAAGGACAACGAGATTACACACTGATCAGAGGTGAAGTAGAGATTTCACACTTAGAGACCTCATTGGCATCAACCATTAAGCTATCCTTGAACACTGCCCATTATTAGATGCATTAAACCAGTATATTTAGTAGTAGTGGGGTTTTTTATTCTCCAATAATCAGTCAAATTTGCTTTTGTGACCAATTCAACTATGATTTCATCATAATTATGGCACTGTCCGCTTGATGGAAGATGGTCAAACCAGAGACCAGGACCCACATTAAAGCCTCCTCCCATTATGATTTTACCAGTTGTGTAAGACACTTTCCATTCCTCTAACAACTCACTCAGGGATGCGGACACATTTTTGCTCCGGGTTTTTCTGTTGTACCCATATACACATAACAAAATATAGTTTACCTCGTCGACTTCCAACACCAGCATTAGCCAGTGACCTTCAATATCACTTCTGTAGTTAATTACGCTTCCAGGGAACCTGTTTAACAAGATTGTTATGCCAGCCGACTGGAAAGTCTCCCCATTGCTGTTTCCATAATTTTGTGGCTGTTTCAACTGAATGACTTTCTTGCAAGAACACACAATTTGTCCTTTGCTCCTTACAAAAGAGAAAAGTTGCCTTACGCTTCACATTATTTTTCAACCCCCTAGTATTTAACAATATAAAAGAAAACATTTAACTAATTTAACCTTTAAGAAATGCACAAAAGATTTAACGATGTGCAGGAATGAGGGATTTAGTCCTTATCAGACATGTTTAGTGCAATTACCTTGAATTCCATTTGAACACAGTGAACAATCTAGCAATATCAGCATACCTGTTTAGCACAAAGGAACCCGAAAAACATTCAGTGCATAACCTTCCTTCAGGAAGGCTCTCTTTCCCTTTTCTCCTAGCATCCTGAACCTGGCCACAGTTTGGTACGAGCCTCCCGGTCTTCTCTGGAGAAATCTTCTGTGACGCGTATGTGCATCTCGCTGTAAACTCCCGCACCTCTCACTCTCTTCCGGACGTCATCCCGCACAGTTCTCCTCCCGAACCGGATTATAACTGGCCTCGGTGTGTTTAGAGGTAGCAGTGCTGCCCTTTGCTCCCAGGCGATGAACAGTATCCACCGTCTCACGGTCGTAAGCCTTCTCCAAGTCCACAAAACACATGTAGACTGGCTGGTCAAACTCCCATGCCCCCCTCAAGGGTAAAGAGTTGGTCCATCGTTCCACGGCCAGGATGGAATCCACACTGTTCCTCCTGGAGGAGCAATGCGGATTGAAGTTAGGTCAAGGTTGAGGTTAAGTTAAGGTTGAAGTTAGGTCAAGGTTGAGGTTGAGGTTAAGGTTGAGGTTAGGTTAAGGTTGAAGTTAGGTCAAGGTTAGGTTGAGGTTAGGTTAAGGTTGAGGTTAGGTTAAGGTTGAGGTTAGGTTAAGGTTGAAGTTAGGTCAAGGTTGAGTTTAGGTTAAGGTTGAGGTTAGGTCAAGGTTGAGGTTAGGTTAAGATTGAGGTTGAGTTTAGGTTAAGGTTGAGGTTAGGTCAAGGTTGAGGTTAGGTTAAGGTTGAGGTTGAAGTTAGGTCAAGGTTGAGGTTAGGTCAAGGTTGAGGTTAGGTTAAGATTGAGGTTGAGTTTAGGTTAAGGTTGAGGTTAGGTCAAGGTTGAGGTTAGGTTAAGGTTGAAGTTAGGTCAAGTTTGAGGTTAGGTTAAGGTTGAGGTTAGGTTAAGGTTGAGGTTAGGTCAAGGTTGAGGTTAAGGTTGAGGTTAGGTTAAGGCCGAGGTTAGGTTAAGGTTAATCAAGCAGTGTTGTATCAAACTCTGGCAAGGGGGGGACAGATCTCAGTGGTGAAACAGAGTTCGATACAACACGAGAGGGTTCCAAACCGACATTCAGTTGGCATTCCTTCTACTTGATCAGTAAGTAACACAACCTGCCTACCTATTAATACTACCGGATGTTTTACTCCGCCTTTATCATAGCACTGAGATCCGGGTTTATAGTCCCAATTGGGATTCATATGGTTGTTTCTTGCCTTGGACAGCCAGGCTGTTAATAAATGGAAAGCGTTCTGGCTGTCTTTGCGACAGCGGTGCAAACAATGAAAACACTTGGAAAAGGTGTGTGTGTGGTGGGGGGGGGGGGTTGAAAAATTGTCTACAGCCACTTCAATTCACCTCTCCTTCATGCGGGTGTTCCTTGTCATTGACTATTAAAATGACTTCCCGGGTGGAAATTCCTTCCAGTTACAGTCGGGTGCAGTTGGTGTGTCAGCTGAAGGTGGAGGGCCTGGGGTGAATGTGCCGCATCAGCAACACATCTGCAGGGAGCTAGTTAGTCAGGGTGGCTTCCCGAGACTTTTCAGCAGCCACAGAGTGATAGTCTGGTGGAGAGTTTTAACAAAACACTTATGTTATTGATCTGTACGTTTGTTCACAAAAATCAATGTTGGGATAAATGGCTCGGTCCTCTACTGTTTGCATAGCGGGGGGGTTCCTCTGGCTTCCACAGGATTTTTTTTCTTCTTTGAGCTGCTTTTTGGCAGTAGACCCCAGGGTGCTTTAGATCTAATTTTTAAAAAACAAACAAACTGTGAGGACAGTCCAAGCCCGGGCAAAAATGAAAGGTCATATGTTTTTGATCTTAGAGCAAAGAATCCCATCAGTCGGGCAACTGGCACAGGAGAATGAAGACTGTACAGCACAATAGAGGAATGTGGTTATGGCAGGCTGTACACAGCAGCATGGTCATCATATTATTTCCTTCATCCATCTCTAAATTACTTATCAAATGTCAAGGCCTCTTATTGGTCAGGTTGAGTTAGAGATGTCGATTTTTTTTTTCTTGAAACTTCCATCCATCCATCCATTTTCTGAACCGCTTATCCTGCTCTCAGGGTCGCGGGGATGCTGGAGCCTATCCCCGCAGTCATTGGGAGGCAGGCGGGGAGACACCCTGGACAGGCCACCAGACTATCACACAGGGACGACAGACACACACACACACACACACACACACACACACACACACACACACACACACACACACACACACACACACACACACACACACATTCACCTAGGGACTATTTAGTACGGCCGATTCACCTGACCTACATGTCTTTGGACTGTGGGAGGAAACCGGAGCCCCCGGAGGAAACCCACGCAGACACGGGGAGAACATGCAAACTCCACACAGAAGACGACCCGGGTCAACCCCCAAGGTTGTACTACCCCGGGGCTCGAACCCCGGACCTTCTTACTGTGAGGCGACCGCGCTAACCACTGCGCCACCGTGCCGCCCTTTCTTGAAACTTTTTATTTAATTTTTTTTCATTATTTTACAGAACAACAAATTCCCTGACAGAAGACCTCATACCTTAAAAATAAGTAAAAGAAAAAGACATTTACAAAAGGGTGGGGGGCATTTTCAGCAGAGCAGGGTCAAATAACAATGATAATTACGGTGGTATTCCATTATGATAGCAATTCCGTTACAACAACCCACCTCACTTCGATAAACACCTTGGTATAATGTAACACAAGTCCACCTTCGTACAAACGTGTCAGTTTTCAGTTGCAGACTTGCAGTCATTTGAGCCATTATGCAAAGCCGTCTCAGTCTCTGCACCCGCTGAGTTATGGTTGGTTCTGCATCCTTCCAGTTCACAGTTATCATCTTCTTGGCAATCAATAAAAGTATCCGCAGTATATACTTCTAATCTGTGCCGTACATCTCTTTAGGCACAGCTTCTAACAAAACCAACAGTGGCTCAGGGGGACTTCCACTTCTAAAATGTTGTCAGTTTCTTCTTTAACCCTTTTCCACAACCCTTGAATTGTTGGGCAATCCCAAAAGATATGTGTGTGGTACTCTATTTTTCCCCATTTTCTGTGACATAACGCCAGAGGAGGTTCTTTCATGTATGAAAAAATGATGAGAGATGCATTAAAATACCTGATTTATGATTTCCTGTCAAATTCTTTCCATAACTGACTATTTAGTCCTTTATGATAGCTTGCACACAGGTCTTCCCATATATTATCTAGATGATAATATTTAATTACAATTCCTACTTTTCCTTTATGTTCCAGGTAATTTGTGAGATGGTAATTATAAGTCTTTATATATAGATAGATAGATAGATAGATAGATAGATAGATAGATAGATAGATAGATAGATAGATAGATAGATAGATAGATAGATAGATAGATAGATGAGACATGCTTTTTAGCTGGAAAGTATTTTTCTGCACTACTGATAGATAAAGTAGTCTTCTATTTCATTTGGGTGTTTCACTGGCCATCCCCTTCTTTGTAACTTGTGGTATAGTGTCGTATTTGGAAGTACCTATATATAAGTCATTTGATGGAAGCGTAAATTGTTCTTGAAGTTGGGGAAATGGTTTGAGTCTGTTCTGTTGAATAACTGATTTATTGTGCTAAGACCTTTGTTGGCCCATCCTCTAAATCCACTGTCTCACGTAGAAAATGGGGAATTCCACGTTGCCGACCACTGGCATGGCCCTTGAAATTGATCCTGGTCCCCGGAGCATGTTTTAACTGCTGTCCAAACCCTCAAGGTGTGTTTTATCCATTAATTTTCTATTTTAATTGTATTAATAACAGTCTTTGGGCTCTAGTTTGGCTTGGACATGTGTGGAGGAGAGATGCTGGGTATATTGGGAGAAGGATGCTGAATACGGAGCTGGCAGGGAAGAGGAGAAGAGGAAGGCCAAAGAGGAGGTTTATGGATGTGGTGAGGGAAGATATGCAGGTGGCTGGTGTGACAGAGGAAGATGCAGAGGACAGGAAGAAATGGAAACGGATGATCCGCTGTGGTGACCCCTAATGGGAGCAGCCAAAAGTAGTAGTAGTGGTAGTAGTAATAGTAGTCTTTGGGCTTTAGTTTCTGGATGGCGCAAGGCCAATGGCAGCGCTAACACACACATAGTGACAATTTCTTTGGAGGCAAGGTGGTTTTTCTCTTGTCTGGGCACGTTTGCCAATTTCCGGGCTCACCATGACATCACTTGCACCTAAGTTGGCGTGGGGGTGCAGTAGAGGGTGTGTCAGCCAAAACCGGTTGGCACAGAGTCGAATAAAACCAAATATTATGTCTGCATCTCCACCTGGCCAGACCACATCTTAGTGCAGATGCAGGTAGTTTCCGGGCTCTAGGTGAAGCTGCACCAAGCATAGACATACCAAAATCACACACGCAACTTTTGTGTACGTTGTGTTGGCCTATTTTGACTACCGTCCTAAACCTTTTTAATCACAAAACAAAATATCTGCACATGTGTCATTGTCTTCCAACATGAAACAGTCAATGTGCATCATTACGCGCGGAAAACAGCATGGTGATGGGGATTTCAGTATTTCAATTAACCTCATTCAACCTGACAGAACGAACTGATCGCCCAGACTAATTGATCAGTGAGGTCTGTATGTGGAGCACGAAACTTGCACAACACTAAATGGACACTGCATGTCCGTACCAACTGCCCAAACATTAACGCAAAGTTGTGCAAATTGAATTGGGAGCCATGATGGAGATGGGACAGACAGAGGAATTAACAAGTGCATGGTGTTTCCTAGTTGTTCTCGTTCTCAAATCTGATGGGTCTTTACAGATCGGTGTGGACTTTCACAGGGTGAATTATTGGTTCAAATTCTGCGCTGACTCATTGACTCAGTAAACTCCTGGATTGGGCACAGCTCGTTTTCATGCCATATTGGATTTGACCAAGGGCTACTGGCATATTTCCTCTTCTCCGGAGTCTTAGGAGAAAGCTGCCTTTTCCACTCTTGTGTGAGGAGTTTGTACCAATTTGCCACCCAGCTTGTTTGTGCCAATTTGCCGCCCTTCCCCTGGGTTGTTAGGAGTCCTCGCTATTTTTGAACATCTCACAGAATTCAAATAATTCATGGACAGAGTTCATCTGATATGGAAAAAGACATGTGCCTTTCTGCTGAGTATACTGCTGCGTACTGGGTGATAGATATCATTATCCATAATCTCAGCAGAGAGCACAACACGCTACCTGTCCCTTTCACAGGCAAGGTCCACGGTCAACCCAAAGAAACGTGCCGTTGGGTGCAGGGAGGTATATGTGGCACCAGTTGGGTGACAGGCAGGTGCCTCCTCAGGTAGATAAAACAGCAGCCAGTGCAGCCTACCCAAGACCCTAGACTAAAAAATGAGGTGAGGTAGTTTTTAGGGCTGGCCAGGGACTAACATACAGGTTTGTGTTCCTGCCTTCAAGAACTCATCCAGAACGGTTGCCCTCGATCGATCCAGTCAGGCAAAGCAATGCCAGCAGGTGTGCAGAAAGGTATGGTGGTGTGAAGAAAGCCCTCTGT
The DNA here is from genome assembly GCF_029633865.1 of Lampris incognitus. Lineage (NCBI taxonomy): Eukaryota > Metazoa > Chordata > Actinopteri > Lampriformes > Lampridae > Lampris > Lampris incognitus. Next base: position 50,108,421 of record NC_079220.1, on the reverse strand, counting down.
GAGCAGCCACTCCCGAAAACTTCAAACTTTCCCTTTTTCTTGGCACATTGAAGAGAGGGCTGAGGGCGGTTTTGTCTCAGGAGGTTGATGGTGTCAGTCTCATACATCAGCAGGAAACCTCAAACGTGAAATCATGTAAAGTATGATGTGCCATGACAACAAAAAAGGCAAATAACTGAATAATGCGAGTATAGGTATATGGATATGTATGGAGAGGTAGTCAGATACACAAATTAAAGGAACATATGGGTTTTTTTTTTACAACCTTTGTCATATTTTCATAGTTTTTGAGTACAAATACACATATAACCATGTAGTCACCGATCCGACAACACATTTCCAGCTTCTGAATACACATTTGCATACCCGAATTTGACTTGTACACATTTCCAGTAATAAGGTCCAGATTTTACTTCCATAACAAGCCTGGTCCCAGCTTTTGATCTGGACCTTGTTTCCCAATAATGAGTGGTCCTAGTGGTAAAGTGTGTTTTCAGGGGCCCTGTTTTCATTAATCAAAGCATGTGATGCAAAACAGGCAGCTTCATCAGCATGCAGGCGGTAAAGAAATGTGACCATGAAGAAACCATTATATATAATTAGCACTGTCACACTGCATTAGTTCAACTGTGCCTGTAGAGTTCACAGTCACTGATAAAAATTAAGGGCAAGCTCCTCAGTCCGCTTATTGAGGTACTTTCCCTTGATTAAAAATGTATAATTTGCCTCAGATTTAGCAGCAAAGATTCAAAAATTTCATAGCATATAGCACAACGATACAGCATTTATTTACAAGCTGTGGCTCGAAAGACTATTCCGGAAGAAGAGGAGTCTCACAGACGAGATAAAGTGAAATTGCTATAGGTTATGTGTGTGCCGTGAAGAAATCCCCATATTTCCCGGGAGGCTTCGTGCCCGGTGGTTGACAAAATGCACAGCCAAAACGAGGCTTTGAGAGAACTCATCTGAAAAGTGATTTGTCCTTCTCCCACACAGCCATCACACTATGCGACCAAATTGAACTCAGTGATGATATGTTAAAAACAAACAAGTTACCTGTTGTCACTTTAAAGGCACATAAAACAACAAAGGAACCAAAAAGAAGACAAAGAAAGACAAACTTAAAGTTTGAGATGAAATTTCCGCAAAAAACAAAAAAAAAACAACAAAAAAACAACAAAGCGTGTGTGAAGAGCGATGGAAAGGAAAGAAAAGACAAGATTTTTCTAGCACAACGATGTAAAGCTGCAACCTATTCGGGCAAACAAGTAGATGCATGAAAAATAAATGAATCCGTTATCCATTTTTGGGTCCACAGCCTTGAATGGCATCAAATACTGCATCGCCTTACATGAAAGATCACTGCCTGAGTGAGATTTCGAGGCCAGGCCCTTCATCGGTGGGTTTATCCTAATCACACCAATCCTGCCCACACCATTCCTTGTGGGCTTTGACCCACTTGAGGCCATTCTGCCTTCACCCACAACAGCCCTCCTCTCCAGCTACCATGACCAAGGGTAGAGGAGAGGAGGAGGTGGGAAAACATCTGTGGGTGCAGCCAAGAGCTCGTTGAGCTTGAGAGGGAAAAGCTGGAGTGTTAAAGGATATCAGGAACCCTGACTGCCTTTGAACCAGAAATACAAACAAGAAGCTCTGGAAATAAAAAGGACCAAGCCTAAAAGGAGATCTCACTGATGGTTTTGTGTCTGGGCAGTCAGTACTGATGAGTAATAAACTAAGAATCAGGAACACTTTATTCGTCATTTCATTTCATGTACTTGTGTACACGAGATGAAACGAAGTGCCGTTTCCCCCAGCCCACAGCAGTACAACACAAAGACAAAAACACATCCAAAAACTACAAGAACACACAAATCCAAACTTACACATATATCCAAACTAAACAAAAAAACAAAAAACAAATCACTGTTCAAGAGAACGAACGCCAGCCAGGATGACTGTCAGAACTGCTGGTCTGCATTGGGTAGCAGTTAGCTTAGCCCGCCCCACTTCCACGTCCTGTCAGACCGCCCTCGGTGTTTCCTCCTTGGACGCAGCTCCAGGCAGGGGCCATGGTCCCTGGGCCCACCGGACCAAGCAGACCAAGCCCTCCCAGCCAATCCAGCGCCAGCTCTCACAGCCAGACACCCTCGACACACCTCTCCACACGCCACACGATGACATCAGAAACACCAGTCAACGCTAGGTGAAGCCGCTGCCAGACCGCGCCAGACGGTTAGCTTAGCCCGTCCCACTTCCGCGCCCTGTCAGACCTGAGGATGTCCTTATGTTCTAACAACATCTTTAAAGTAGATTAGAGCAGAGGTCTTCAACGTTTCTCAGGCCAAGGGCCCCTTGGCTGATAGAGACACGGCAGAGGGACGGACCCCTGTTACATATCGTATAAAATTGTGTTGCTTATCAAACCGTGCCAACAATAATGTGTAGGGTGGCCTGTAGTGCCATGTATAATAGAACTTTGTAATGGTGTATACAATGCTAAGCCATTAAAATAATAATTATTGACAGATTCATATATTTATAGAGCATGTTTTTTGTAATTCTTTTTGACACGTCCGTGGAGTCATCCAATTGTAATGCAAAAGCCTCTGCACACCTCAGTTTCTCTACTAGTTGCCCCCCCCATATTAGATGCCATGTCTTCAATACGGCGAGCAATGGTTTTGTTTGACAACGGAACGCTTTTCAGTTTATTCACGTACTCATCGTTCCCAAACAGTGTTTTGCACATATCACTGACTGCAGGCAATATTAAATCCTCTGCAATTGTGTATGGCTTTTTGTTCTGAGCAACCCAAAGAGCAACTTGATAAGAGGCCTTCAAAGCTTGCTCACCAACCTTAGCTGATTGTTTCATCAATGCCTGCTGGCCTTTGAGAGATTTGAGACGGCCCTGAACTTATTCCACTGGGTTTTCTTTCAAGTGAGTATTGGTTGTCTCCAAGTGGCGCTGCAGCTTTGATGGCTTCATACTTTCGTTTGACAGCACGGCAGAGCAGATGACACACAACGGTAATTCTGTGCCCTCAGCCTCTTTAAAGGTAAATTCAAACTTGAGATAATTCTCTGAATATCGTTTGTGCTTAGCAGCAGTTGTAGCATGGCTGTTAGCAGGTGCGTTCGCCTCATCCTCTGAACGTTCGCCAGCGGTTTGTGATGAAGTGCAAGGTCTGTCAGAGTTTCTTGGTCGAGAAGTTACAAAGCGATCCATTGTAGATCACATTAACGTAAGAATGGCCGTATACTTAGGCTAATAATACGTACCTATTTGGCTAATAAGGCATGCAATTATGTCCAGTGTTTTATTGGCGCCGCACATAGAGTGGTTTAGCATAGGATAGCTAGCTGGTGCTCGGCTCTCAGAGTGATCACATTATTGCATGAGGATTCATGGGGGTCGTCAATGTTGTAACTTTTTTTTTTAACGAACAAGAAGTTGTATCTTTGCTTGTTATATGTTGTATTTATGTTCATGTGTATTTTCGGACATATTGTCGGAAGGAAAAAAAGTTTGGGATCGAATAATTTGGCGGACCCCCTGTAGTAACTATGAGGACCCCCTGGGGGTCGCGGACCCCCTGTTGAAGATCTCTGGATTACGAGTTTTCGAAGCCCTGCTAGGCTGCAGTTCTTCCAGCCGCCAATGGACGTCACGATGCCTATCCCCCCCCTCCCCATTTCTCCCCAGCTGTACTTCGCCAATTGCCCTATTTTCCGAGTCATCTCGGTCGCTGCTCCGGCCCCTCTGCCGATCCGGGGAGGGCTGCAGACTCCCACGTCTCCTCTGATACATGTGGAGTCGCCAGCCGCTTCTTTTCACCTGACAGTGAGGAGTTTCGCCAGGGGGACGTAGCGCATGGCGAGGATCACACTATTTCCCCCAGCCCCCGAACCGGCGCCCCGACCGACCAGAGGAGGCGCTAGTGCAGCGACCAGGACACACACCCACATCCGGCTCCCCACCCGCAGACACGGCCAATTGTGTCTGTAGGGACGCCCGACCAAGCCGGAAGTAACACGGGGATTCGAACCGGCGATCCCCGTGTTGGTAGGCAACGGAATAGACCGCCACGCCACCCGGACGTCCCAGAGCGTCTATTTCTGTGTCCGTTCTGTTGCCAGAGCCAAAAGGTAAACCAGTGAATGTTTACCGGCAGCTGTGGGAATTAGCAGGTAATTGTAGTGCCAGTTCGCTTCCTATTGCGAGGTTTAAGATATCAGGATATTGAAAATACTGCAGTTTAAAGACTCAGTCACCTCTTGTCCACAGTACATTGTGAAGGCTGTTATTTATCCAAAATAAATGTATGACAGAAAATATTTGTTTAAAGCTCCATTCATTACAGAAGCTTAAAACATGAGCCGGCTTCCCTGAGTAAATATTCAAACAATTCATTCTTTCTATTCCACAACCACAAGCGTCATAGATAGCTGCTACTACTACTACTTTCGGCTGCTCCCGTTAGGGGGCGCCACAGCGGATCATCCGTTTCCATCTCTTCCTCTCTTCTGCATCTTCCTCTGTCACACCAGCCACCTGCATGTCCTCCCTCACCACATCCATAAACCTCCTCTTTGGCCTTCCTCTTCTCCTCTTCCCTGGCAGCTCCATATTCAGCATCCTTCTCCCAATATATTCAGCATCTCTCCTCCACATATGTCCAAGCCATCTCCATCTTGCCTCTCTTGCTTTGTCTCCAAACCGTCCAACTTGAGCTGTCCCTCTAATATACTCCTTCCTAATCCTGTCCTTCCTCGTCACTCCCAGTGAAAATCTTAGCATCTTCAACTCTGCCACCTCCAGCTCCGCCTCCTGTCTTTTCGTCAGTGCCACTGTCTCCAAACCATATAACATAGCTGGTCTCACAACCATCTTGTAAACCTTCCCTTTAACTCTTGCTGGTACCCTTCTGTCACAAATCACTCCTGACACTCTTCTCCACCCACTCCACCCTGCCTGCACTCTCTTCTTCACCTCTCTACTGCCCTCCCGGTTACTTTGGACAGCTGACCCCAAGTATTTAAACTCAAATGCCTTCGTCACCTCTACTCCTTGCATCCTCGCCATTCCACTGTCCTCTCTCTCATTCACACATAGGTATTCCGTCTTGCTCCTACTGACTTTCATTCCTCTTCTTCTCTTTTAAAAATCTCCTAAAATCTCAAGCTTGCTTACTTCCTTTATTTGTATGACATTTATACCCCAACAATATAATACACACACCCCCCCCCAAAAAAAGGGTATATTTCAGGTGTCTGCAGGCCAATGGAAATGGCAGAAGCACTACTATCAGTTTACGGGTGGTGATTGTGTTTGCTGCCTTAACCCCGCCAGGTAGGCCTGTGCACATACACACAACCTTTACACTCACGCCTACCCAGAGGTCACAGCACGGGACGCCAGCGGGGCTGTTTTCCAATCACCAGCACATTGATTTCTTATCCCCAGCCAGACGCGGGAGAGGGAGGGGAGGGGCAGACCTTTTGCAGTTTTCGCAGCCAGCGAGCATCGTTCAATCAAAATGCCATTATTGATCAAAACAAATGTTTGTTTCCTCTGTCTGCACTGAGATCCACTGGGCCTCAAGCAGGGAGCGGCGATAGGCCGCCGAGGAGGAAGGCTGATGAAAACGAGTCTTAACAGCATATAACCTATAAGGTAGACCGTATCAGGTTAAAGGGAAACACGCCACTTGTGGAAACGCTGGATAAAAGAACCCAAAGCCAAGGCTTGATTTAAATAGCAGACTGTCTGCCATGCACCGGGCTCTGCAACTGTGCCAGAACCAGAGACGGCACCGTGGCGGCAGCTTTCCATTCATTGTGATGGCAGCTATGCTGTGAAAGAGCCGCATTTTGGACGTTTTGGAGGAAAATTGTAGTCTTTTCATGAATAAGAGCTTTCATTTTCTTTCCCTGTCGAGTATTGGACTCATTCTCTTATTTAATTTTACGGGATGTTTTATTCATTTTAAGCCCCTTTATTTGTGTTAGGTCTTTCTACCTGAAAAGTCTTCGAAAAAATACACAATAACAACACTTTTATCTGCATATTTTGGGTTATCGAAGGTTAAGATCGATCATCCGCCTCAAAATGTGATCCAGAATTTGTTTCCTTGTATATTCATTCCAACATCATATCTTCTCGCCTGGGCAGGGGGAAATATGTGATGTGAATTTTCCGCTCGTATCACCCACCCCCAATTCCATATGCGCCGTATATGTCGGGCGGCCCGGTGGCGCGGTGATTATCAGAATCAGAATCAGAACACCTTATCCATCCCCGAGGGGGAAATTGGGTTCTGTTACAGACACTCAAGCTCTAGTAAGAAAAAAAAAACCTAAAAACTAACAAGATACAAGATAACAAGAAAATGGAAACTAACAGAAACAAGAAAAACAGAAACAAAAGATTTAAAAAAAATTAGAAATAAAAACAAAATATATCAACAAGTATGGTGCACATACATAACACCCTATCTATACTGCACCACCGCAGCACACAACAAGCAGCAGAAACCAAACCCGACAGGGTAGAACCAGTCCAAGGGCCAGTCCAACGACCATTAAGCCCAAGTGTCTGACAGTCTGAGGGAAGTGTGATGGCCACAGGCAGGAATGGCCTCCTGTGGCGCTCCGTGGTGCTTTTCGGCAGAACGAGTCCATTAGTAAAAACACCCCTGTGCCCGACCAGCACAGCATGGAGTGGGTGGGAGACATTGTCCATGATGGGACATACAATTCCAACAGCGTCCTCCTCTCAGAAACCGCCGCCAGAGAATCCAGTTCCACCCCCACAACATCACCGGCCTTGCGGGTCAGTTTACTGAGCCTGTAATGAGCGCTGTCGCCTCACAACGAGAAGGTCCTGGGTTCGAACCAACCCTTGTGGGTCATCCCAGCTCGTCCTTCTGTGTGGAGTTTGCATGCCCCCCCCTCCCGTGTCTGCGGTGGGTTTTCTCCGGGTGCTCCGGTTTCCCCCACCATCAAAAGAGACATGCACGTTAGGGTTTATACTCCTGCCTGTGCCCCTGAGCAAGGCAGTGGGAAAAGAACTGGAGTTGGGCAGCATGAAGGCAGCAGCCCACTGCTCCGAGCTACACATGTAAAATGTAATGACGTTATCCCCCGGTCTCGTCAGATCCGACTATGGCCGGACCCGATGAAGCAGCAATCATTGGCAACGCTGTCTTCGGGAGGGGGGCGGAGTCGGCTTGTGTTCGTCATGTGAATGCGTCTCTGTGTGTGTCGGAAAAACAGTGGTTCGGCTTGGATTCGCCTTGTCACGAAAGTGGGGAGGCGCTTTCCTTCGAGACTGCCGGCCGGAGAGATGCGGTTGGCGAACGCATGCAATACGAGGGTGGGTGTTTGAATTAAAATAGGGATCAATTGGCCACTAAATTGGGAGAAAAAAGGGAAAAATCAGAAATAAATTTATAAAAAAAAAAATGTAATGACGTTATGGAGTCAAGGCGGCCTTTCTTGTCAAATACAGAGTCCCACAGGTCAGTGGTCGACTCACTGCTGATGTCAGCCAGCTACGCAAACAGGCCTCAGTTCAGGTCATTACTAGGGGCATCTACAGGTCCGCGTTTCACACGGGCCGAAATACAAGGAGTCACAAAAGTTCAGACAATTGTAGAGAAATATTTTCAGTTTAGCAGACTTACATTCCCCCCCCCCCCTATTTTTCTCCCCAATTGTACCCGGCCAATTACCCCACTCTTCCGAGCCGTCCTGGTTGCCGCTCCGCCCCCTCTGCCGATCCGCGGAGGGCTGCAGACTACCACATGCCCCCTCCCATACATGTTGAGTCACCAGCCACTTCTTTTCACCTGACAGTGAGGAGTTTCACCAGGGGGACGTAGCGTGTAGGAGGATCACGCTATTCCCCCCTGAACAAATGCCCTGACCGACCACAGGAGGCGGTAGTGCCTCCTGTGGACACATACCCACATCCGGCTTCCCACCCGCAGATACGGCCAGTTGTGTCTGTAGGGACGCCTAACCAAGCCGGAGGTAACACAGGGATTCGTACCGGAGATCCCCGTGTCGGTAGGCAACGGACTAGACCGCCACGCCCACCCCGACGCCCAATGTACATTTTTCTGATAACGCACAAAAATGCTGTGAATTGCCCTGTCGCAGGGAGGTCCAAACATGGGCTATATTCAGCAAATAAAAGGGATTTTTCAAATTTGACCCGAGTCCATCCCAACGTTGTGGTAGCAGCTAGCATCCCGGTGGTGCCGTTCTGTGTGTATGTTTCCAGTAGTGCTAACAAAACATACACACACACACGTACGCGTGTGAACACGTGAACATACAATCGCACACACGTATTTGAATGCACATACTTTTTTACACAAACTCAGACGTGTTGCATGTATAAAGGGAAAACACCCACAACAAGACTCTGTGGCGGATAGATTCTACATTGTAGTAAGCCCCGTTCTGCTTTTCAGCCAGCCAAGGTTTTATTGGGTGTAATTGAGAAGAGACAAAGAGAGCGAGAGAGCGAGAGAGAGCGAGAGAGAGAGAGAGGAAGGATCGGACTATTAGGTAGGAGGAGATTAGCGGCGAGTGATCCGCTGGGACCCTACACGTTGGACTCTAATGCCGGTACTAACTAACACCAGCTGTGGATGCACTTTTAGAAAGTGGCGGGCCGCTTTAAACTGCCAGATGGACAGTGAACACACAACACCGAGGCCTAATCACAGACAAACTGGCAAAGTGGCCTGGCGGCACACAAAACCCCTTTGCTTTAAACTGCTTCTGAATTGGGGTAAACCGAAACGCTGGTCATTGGCCCTGCTAGACACAGACAGCGGTTTGATCACGTGGCAATGCTGCTCAATGACTCTGATGATGTCATCATCAAGAGTTTAAGATGCAGCGCCACACGCTACCAACCCCGGCAGTGGGACCATTGGTATAGCCGCCTTCTTATAAGGCACTGATTTGTTCCTTTTATGTTATTTTACTCTATGTGTTGTCTATGTATTGTCTATGTATTGTCTATGTGTTGTCTATGTATTGTCTATGTATTGTCTATGTGTTGTCTATGTATTGTCTATGTATTGTCTAGGGCCACAAAAAATAAAACCCTCACTAAATGGCTTGAATCCAAACTTGGTGGGGCTTTCACCAGAATGCAGCATGCTGCACTAAAAGTACCCTGGAAGAAGCCCCCTACAACGAACTGTCTCTACGGCAATACACCCGCCGTCTCAAGCACTATCCGAGAACGAAGGGTTCGATTTGCTGGGGGAGCGAGGAAGAACCTGCAAAGAGACACTCCGCTTTGGCCACCCAACCGTGGAAAGGCACGCGTGGGAAGGCCTGCAGGATATTACATCAATCAGCTTGCCGACGACACAGGATGTCCCTCTGAGGGTCTTCCTGCTGCTATGCAGGACAGAGACGGGTGGCGCGAGAGGGTCAGAGCCATCCGAGGACACTCGACCTGATGAGGATGGTTCTTATCTTTTACGGCTTCATTCTTTGGTCTCCTGTTGTTGTTTTTTTACCTTGTGTTTGTTTGTTATGGACGCTGAGTCTGCAATAAAGTTTTGAATTGAATTGAATAATCAACAACTCTCTGATTTCACAAAGTGTGGCGGCCAAAAATCTTGGCGTTACGTTCGATCCCGGCCTTCTTTGATAAGCACACTAAAGAAATCACCGAGACTGCCTTTTTTCACTTACCTAACATGGCTAAAATTCAGTCTTTCCTGTCCATGGCTGATGCAGAGACTCTAATACATGCATTTGTGTCATCCAGACTGGATGATGGTAATGTTGTGTTTTCAGGTCTGCCACATGCTAGTACCAAGTCTTCAGATGGTTCAGAATGCTGCAGCTATAGAATCCCAACTACATATAGGACATTTGACCATCTTACACCACCAATTCTTGCCTCCCCTCATTGGCCTCCTATCCATGTTAGATCAGAATACAGGGGGCTTCTGCTGGCTTATAAAATCCTAAATGGGCTTGCCCCATCCTACCTCCTCCTCCAGATCTCCTTAAACCGTACAGTCCATCTTGAGCTCTCAAAATACAGGGCTCCTGTGTGTACCCAAAGCTAAAAAGAAGTCAGCTGGTCCCATCGGGCTCCGTTCTTGTGGAATAACCTGCCTGCTGCCGTCAGACAATCAGAGCCTGTTGAGTCCTTAAATTCCAACTTAAAACTCATCTTTTTGTCTTAACCTACAATTAGTTGGCTTTAAGCTGAGGACTAAACAACCTGTACTGCATGGCGGGTCGGTTTCTGTCTCAGTGAATTTACCAACCACTGTTCTGCCGACGAGATTATAGCGTATAGAATATTGATTTTGCAAACTGTTCTCTTTACTTTTATCGCTCTCTGAATTATGTCTTCTTTCTCTTTTTCTGTGTGAATGGTGTGACGTGAGTCTCCCTTGTGTGCATGTGCCGTCTGTTCTCCTCCCAGGTCTCCATGGTGATGGTGGTCGCCACCTGGACACTGCTCGTCATCCCCCGCATCACCTTTTCTTTTTATACATCTTATAAATCCGTATAATTTTGTTATCCTGTTTTAACATTTTATTTTAGCCACGTTCTGTTTAACGTTTATTAACATTCTGTTTTATCCACGCCATTTCCGGTGTGGGAAGATGGCGGTGCAAATTCACATTTGCAGTGGCCTCACCCAGTACCGTCCATGCGGTGTCTTTGTCCACGTCTGCATCTAAGTTGTGTCTTCGTTTGATGGCTGGGAGAGCTGGCGCTGGATCGGCTGGTCTGCTGCATCCTGTGGGCCCAGGGACCACGGACCTTGCCTGGAGCTGTGCCCGAGGAGGTAACACTGAGGGTGGTCTGAAAGGACGCAGAAGCTAACTGCTAGCCCATGCAGTTCTTATAACACCGAGGGTGGTCTGAAAGGACGCAGAAGCGGGGCAGGCTAAGCTAACTGCTAGCCCATGCAGTTCTTATAACACTGAGGGCGGCCTCATCTGGCGTTAACTGTGACGTTTTTGATGTCGTCGTGTGGAGTGCGGGGAGGTGTGTCGTGGGTGTCTGGCTGGGAGAGCTGGCGCTGGATTGGCTGGGAGAGCTTGGTCTGCTTCATCCAGTGGGCCCAGGTACCACGGCCCTGCCTGGAGCTGCACCTGAAGACGAAACACCGAGGGCGGTCTGACAGTCTTCCTGGCTGACGTTCGTTCCCCTGGACAGTGATTTTTTGTTTAGTTTGGACATGTGTGTTAGTTTGGATATGTGTATTAGTTTGGATATGTGTGTTAGTTCTGATATGTGTGTTAGTTTGGATATGTGTGTTAGTTTGGTTATATGTGTTAGTGTGGATATATGTGTTAGTTTGGATATAAGTGTTAGTTTGGATATATGTGTTAGTGTGGATATATGTGTTAGTTTGGATATAAGTGTTAGTTTGGTTATATGTGTTAGTGTGGATATATGTGTTAGTTTGGATATATGTGTTAGTTTGGATATAAGTGTTAGTTTGGATATGTGTTAGTTTGGATATAAGTGTTAGTTTGGATATGTGTGCTAGTTTGGATATGTGTGTTAGTTTGGATATGTGTGTTAGTTTGGATATATGTGTTAGTTTGGATATGTGTGTTAGCTTGGATATAAGTGTTAGTTTGGATATGTGTGTTAGTTTGGATATATGTGTTAGTTTGGATATAAGTGTTAGTTTGGATATATGTGTTAGTTTGGATATATGTGTTAGTTTGGTTATATGTGTTAGTTTGGATATAAGTGTTAGTTTGGATATGTGTGCTAGTTTGGATATGTGTGTTAGTTTGGATTTATGTGTTAGTTTGGATATATGTGTTAGTTTGGATATGTGTGTTAGCTTGGATATATGTGTTAGTTTGGATATAAGTGTTAGTTTGGATATATGTGTTAGTTTGGATATATGTGTTAGTGTGGATATATGTGTTAGTTTGGTTATATGTGTTAGTGTGGATATGTGTGTTAGCTTGGATATGTGTGTTAGTTTGGATATAAGTGTTAGTTTGGATATATGTGTTAGTTTAGATTTATGTGTTAGTTTGGATTTATGTGTTAGTGTGGATATATGTGTTAGTGTTGATATATGTGTTAGTTTGGATATGTGTGTTAGTTTGGATATGTGTGCTAGTTTGGATATGTGTGTTAGTGTGGACATGTGTGTTAGTTTGGATTTATGTGTTAGTTTGGATTTATGTGTTAGTTTGGATATGTGTGTTAGTTTGGATATAAGTGTTAGTTTGGATATGTGTGCTAGTTTGGATATGTGTGTTAGTTTGGATATGTGTGTTAGTGTGGATATGTGTGTTAGTTTGGATATAAGTGTTAGTTTGGATATGTGTGTTAGTGTGGATATGTGTGTTAGTTTGGATATGTGTGTTAGTGTGGATATGTGTGTTAGTTTGGATATATGTGTTAGTTTGGATATAAGTGTTAGTTTGGATATGTGTGCTAGTTTGGATATGTGTGTTAGTGTGGATATGTGTGTTAGTTTAGATTTATGTGTTAGTTTGGATTTATGTGTTAGTTTGGATATGTGTGTTAGCTTGGATATATGTGTTAGTTTGGATTTATGTGTTAGTTTGGATATGTGTGTTAGTTTGGATGTAAGTGTTAGTTTGGATATGTGTGTTAGTTTGGATATGTGTGTTCTTGTAGTTTTTGGATGTGGTTTTGTCTTTGTGTTGCACCGCTGTGTCGAAATGAAACGACAAGTAAAGAGTTCCTGATTCCTGATTAATGTTATATCCTTATCTCACTAAGACACGTGGCTAAATTATTTATTTTTTAACATGGCGATGGTGGTGGCGGGGTTCGGGTCCTGGGCTGTTCCGGCGGCATCTGGACACTGCTTGGCGTCCTCCTCATCATATTCCTCATATGTTTTATCATCCCATTGTAATTCTGTTATCCTCTTTCAGTGCTGAATTCTGTAAATTGTGTAAACACAACATCCATTGCACGTTGTCCATCTTGGTAGCGAGAGTCCTCCTCTGTTGCTCTCCCAAAGGTTTCTTCCTATTTTTTCTCCCTGTTAAAAGGTTTTTTCTTTTCTTTTCCTTTCTTTTTTTTTTAGGGAGTTGTTCCTTATCCGTTTTGAGGGTCTAAGGACAGGATGTTGTGTTGCCGTGAAGCCCCCTGAGGCAAATTTGTAATTTGTGATACTGGGCTACACAAATAAACTTGACTTGATGGCATGCTATCCATTCGTCCCCACCGGTGTTGCTTTATAGTTGTGAAATTTAAGTGCAAAGGCGCGACCACAACGCAAATGAACTCAAGCAAGCCAACAACAGTGTATTAATATGCTGGGTCGCTGAAGTGTTGGGCATTCCTCTCCGTTGTTTTGGCTCTGTAGTTGTCATCTATAGTCATCATCTAAATGAAGAGGAAAAAGGACATTATGTCCTATTTCGTTGCCCCCCCCAAAAATAAAAACGACAACGACGAGGCAGACATTGAGACCGAGCCAGATGATCCAGGTGTTGAGAGAGCTGAAGAGAAACAGCAGGAAGTGGAGCGTGCCACGGAGAGAAAGCCAGAGGACTCGTTAGTTGGACAGACTGGGTTTTCGAAGTGAGGGCACAGAGCAGGAAGGAGATCCCGAGAGTGGGGCTGAGGGGGACATACAAGCAGGGTGTGAGACACAGACAGAGGATACATGTGCATCCACGAGCACTGGACCATCAGGTTTGTGATGCTGAGAAAATACTTGCCTGCTTGTAAAGCAACGTAATTACAGTTCATGTGGTGTGTCCATAGAGACGTGTGTAGTCTGATGATGCTGTGGTGTTTCTTGATTGCTATATTGTGTGGGCCATATACATATATAGCATCTATCTTAATATTCTGCCACTCATTTGTTGAGCATTTTTATCAACAACACCATTGATGTGTTCCAGAAAGAAAATAAAACTATATATATATATATATATATATATATATATATATATATATATATATGTATACACTACCGTTCAAAAGTTTGGGATCACCCAAACAATTTTGTGTTTTCCATGAAAAGTCACACTTATTCACCACCATATGTTGTGAAATGAATAGAAAATAGAGTCAAGACATTGACAAGGTTAGAAATAATGATTTGTATTTGAAATAAGATTTTTTTTACATCAAACTTTGCTTTCGTCAAAGAATCCTCCATTTGCAGCAATTACAGCATTGCAGACCTTTGGCATTCTAGCTGTTAATTTGTTGAGGTAATCTGGAGAAATTGCACCCCACGCTTCCAGAAGCAGCTCCCACAAGTTGGATTGGTTGGATGGGCACTTCTTGCGTACCATACGGTCAAGCTGCTCCCACAACAGCTCAATGGGGTTCAGATCTGGTGACTGCGCTGGCCACTCCATTACCGATAGAATACCAGCTGCCTGCTTCTGCTCTAAATAGTTCTTGCACAATTTGGAGGTGTGTTTAGGGTCATTGTCCTGTTGTAGGATGAAATTGGCTCCAATCAAGCGCTGTCCACTGGGTATGGCATGGCGTTGCAAAATGGAGTGATAGCCTTCCTTATTCAGAATCCCTTTTACCCTGTACAAATCTCCCACCTTACCAGCACCAAAGCAACCCCAGACCATCACATTACCTCCACCATGCTTAACAGATGGCGTCAGGCATTCTTCCAGCATCTTTTCATTTGTTCTGCGTCTCACAAACGTTCTTCTTTGTGATCCAAACACCTCAAACTTGGATTCATCCGTCCACAACACTTTTTTCCAGTCTTCCTCTGTCCAATGTCTGTGTTCTTTTGCCCATCTTAATCTTTTTCTTTTATTGGTCAGTCTCAGATATGGCTTTTTCTTTGCCACTCTGCCCTGAAGCCCAGAATCCCGCAGCCGCCTCTTCACTGTAGATGTTGACACTGGTGTTTTGCGGGTACTATTTAATGAAGATGCCAGTTGGGGACCTGTGAGGCGTCTGTTTCTCAAACTAGAGACTCTAATGTACTTATCTTCTTGCTCAGTTGTGCAACGCGGCCTCCCACTTCTTTTTCTACTCTGGTTAGAGCCTGTTTGTGCTGTCCTCTGAAGGGAGTAGTACACACCGGTGTAGGAAATCTTCAATTTCTTAGCAATTTCTCGCATGGAATAGCCTTCATTTCTAAGAACAAGAATAGACTGTCGAGTTTCAGATGAAAGTTCTCTTTTTCTGGCCATTTTGAGCGTTTAATTGACCCCACAAATGTGATGCTCCAGAAACTCAATCTGCTCAAAGGAAGGTCAGTTTTGTAGCTTCTGTAACGAGCTAAACTGTTTTCAGATGTGTGAACATGATTGCACAAGGGTTTTCTAATCATCAATTAGCCTTCTGAGCCAATGAGCAAACACATTGTACCATTAGAACACTGGAGTGATAGTTGCTTGAAATGGGCCTCTATACACCTATGTAGATATTGCACCAAAAACCAGACATTTGCAGCTAGAATAGTCATTTACCACATTAGCAATGTATAGAGTGTATTTCTTTAAAGTTAAGACTAGTTTAAAGTTATCTTCATTGAACAGTACAGTGCTTTTCCTTCAAAAATATGGACATTTCAATGTGATCCCAAACTTTTGAACGGTAGTGTATATATATATATATATATATATATATATATATATATATATATATATATATACTTAGTCAAGTAAATTCTCTATGAGACAGTACAAGCCTGTTTCAAGCTATAAGCAGTCATCAGCTAGATTAATTTGCTCCTTTTTTGTTGAGCACTTTCCCTACCACTGAGTGCTTCTTTTAACAAAGTTATATTTATATACATATATATACATACACACACACACACACACACACACATATATATATGTATATATGTATGTGTGTGTGTGTGTGTGTATATATATACATATATCAGCAAATGCCACCCAATGCCTGCTGGAATAGGCTCCAGCATCCCCGCGACCCTGAGAGCAGGATAAGCGGTTCAGCTAATGGATGGATGGATGGATGGATGTAAAGAAGACCCACTGATGCAGCCGAACTTGAAACTGTTTCCAATGACCTTGGTGGGGGACAGGAGGAGGAGCTTCAAGGCAGCCTGGTACAACATCCACCCCTGGCTTGAGTATGCTAAACTATCGGACTCTGTGCATCGTTACGCCTGCAGACATTTTAGCCCTCCTAATAGCACAGACACAGTGTTTGACTCACCATCCGGATTAAAAAACTGGAAGAAAGCAACCTACAGAGAGGGGGGTTCTGCAATCCATGCCAAGTCTGAGCGGCACAGATAACCACTGGTTGCATGGTTGCAGAGAGGGACTATCAGAGAGCTGTAACAACCAATGATACACTGGCAAATGTCCCAAACAAGGAACATAACAAACAGGCTAGAGAATATATAAAAACAATAGGGGAAGTGTTTACTACTCACTCCCCCACGAAACATTGCTCAGAGAAGACACAGCGAGTCTGCCGTCTCGCATAATAAAAGGAACTTCATGGCAATGCTAGAGACAATTGGTAACCATGACAAAGCTGTTAAAAACAGGTTGACTTCCATTCATAATGCAAAGCACACAAGCAAAATCATTCAGAACGAGGTGCCGGGTTGTTTGGCGGACGCGGTTCGAACTGAAACTGCAGAAGAAGTGAAAAACAGCGAAGTCCTCAGCATCATGGCAAAAGATGCAAACAGAAAAAAAAAGAAAAAGAACAGATTTCCCAAGTACTCGGGTACCGCTTCAATGGAGCTAGCCAGGAGAGTTTTCTCTGCTTTTAATCTGCTGGGAGGCTAGATGCAGCAGGGCCTGCTGAAAAAATAATCCACATATTGGAAAGTCGTGGTCTGGAATACAAAACACCCTGGTATCGGCAGAGTATATGATGGTGCTGCCGTCTTGAGGGGTAAGCATTCGGGGGTCCAGGCTGGAATCAAAGAGCAAGCGAAATACGCCTTTTACATCCATTGCAATGCCCGCTGTCTAAATGTGGTGTTAGTAGATACAGCCGAAGCTGTCCTTACTTGAAAAACTGTGTGGTCACATCCGAGTCCATCCTAAATGGCTCACTATACAAAGAGAGGTGTGCGAAGGTGCACCAAGAGAACTCCAGCGATTAAGTGACGCTCGACGGGCATGTCGAGTTATAGCGCCCTTAAGTGAGTACTGCATGAGAGACCCCGAGAATGCAGTGGTGAAACATCTACCGAGGCTCGAGGCCTGCTGGCACAGATAGCTCATGAATTCATTGTGCATCTTGTTACACCCCAGAAAGTGTTTGGAAAGACAAAACTTCTCTCTGATATGCCACAGCCTTCATCGCTTGACTTTTCAAAAGCTGTTGATATAGTCGAGGCTTTAGTTCAGACATTGAATGATTTCAGGCAGGGGTCGTTTTTTTTCTTATAACTTGTGGGATGAAGTGTTGAGCATTTCTGAGCCATGTGATACTGCGATACAGCCGGCTGCAAAGCAACAAAAAAAAAAAAGGGCTGAGCACTTAACTCAGTGAATACTGTGTACTGACTACTGTTGGTCCGAGAGAGGCAGAACCAGATAAAGACGGGTTTCGTGCAGTCTTTTTCTGCCCCGTCATTGATCAGACGCTCAGTGAGCCTAACGGGCGGTTTTCAAAGGCAGACTGTGACTTGATGAATAGCATCCAAGCTCTGAACCCCAGAAGTGATGCATTTCTGAAAGAGACAGCTCTGTTTTCACTTGCTCGGTTGTATGATTCAAATATCGATGACTTGGGGTATGAACTACACCAGTTCAGCCGAATTTTAGAGGAGAAAATACAGAGTGGGATGCAGAGACCTTCTGGTACAGTCGAGCTGGTACTGTCCATTGAGCCGTATGAGGAAGTGTTTTCTGAGCTCTTCAGACTCTGCAAAATAGCAGTCAAGATCCCAGGGAGTACTGGTTCTTGTGAGCGGGGTTTTTCTACGCCAAAGCTGGTGAACACTTACCTCAGGTCCACCATCACCGATGAGAGAGTCTGGGTGTACTAAGTATTGAGACTAGGATCTTGAATCTTGACTCATTTGTTGATCGGTTTGCCAAAAGTCACTAAAAAAACGCAGAATGCAGCTGCTGTACTGTGAAATTCTAGATAGGAAAATACAGACTGGGATGCAGAGACCCTCTAGTACAGTAGAGCTTGCACTGTTCCCTGAGCCTCACAAAGAAGTGCTGCAGCACAGAATGTGCTGTAACTTGAGCTGAAGCTAACAGGAACGTGCTTTTTGTTTTCAATATTGTAATTTAATAAAATTGTAACTGTAAGTTACTGAAACAAATACCAATCATGGAATATTATGTTATTTTTTGTGCGCTATTACTTTATTACTGAACTAAAAAAAATTAAGCGCTTGAACACTCTTTGTCTCTTTTGTCCGGGCTCAAATGTGCCCCTCTTGACAACACAACTGGCCCCAGTCTGCCCCCCCCCCAGTAAAGTTGGTCTCGAGCCGCCACTGACCTGCAGCCATGCACTCAGAAAAGCAAATTTAAGTATTTGAAAGGCCCAAGAATTAATATAAATCGTATTTTACTAGTGGTCATTTGTTCCAGGCTCGGCTCAGCCCAGCGCTGGGGACGTACAAGCCCCCCTCAGACTTGTCCACTATAGATGAACCTGCGACCCAGTCCAAACGCAGTTCATCCCCAGTGACCACTACAGCAGGCAACGCTAGGAGTTTTTCTGCCCGATGGCATGAAAGGTTCTCCTGGCTACAGTACAGCGCTTCAAGGGATGTAATGCATGTCGCCATTTCCCCAAAGCGACCACCGAGGGATGATTTATAAAAACTGGCTTCAAAGACTGGAAACCCATTTTGGTGTTAAACACGAGGGAAGCAGGGCACATGCTACAGGGCTGGGCAGAACCCAAGGGTAAAGCCATCAGCCAGGACGGGGGAATATTATCAACCAGCTGAACAACGACGCTATCAGCAAGGTGTTTGTGGGAAGGAATAGAGAGCACATTAAACTCGCAATGGACCTCGTTTTATTCCGTGCCAAACAAGACATCCCGTTGTGTGGGCATCTTGAAAACGAAGAAGCACTGAGCAGAGGCAACTTCTCAGAATCCTTTCAACTGATCTCCAACTATGACCCAGAAATAAAACAGCAGCTGGAGAAATTACCCAGAAACGGGGAGCTTATGAGCCCTGACATCCAGGATGAGATGCTGGAAATGTTATCTGCAAAATAAAGACGGTTTTGCATGATGAGACAGACACGTGCTACGCAATGTTGGAAGGCGAGTGTAAAGACTTATCAAAACGAGAGCTTGTGGCAGTCTGTATACATACACAAAGGTGTGTTGAAGGAAAGGGCTCGGGGTTTTATGGAGACCGGGGACATGAACGCAAATGTTATATCAGCAAAGCTCCTGCAAGTACTGGAGCAGTTGTAGCTGGACGCCACGTTGTGTGTTGGATTTGGTTTCAGTGGGGCATCGGTTATGTCCAGCCACAAAGAAGAGTAAGAGAAGACGTGTCCCCATATGTGCATTGCAATTCCCATCGCCTGAACCTCATCGTGTGCACAGCATCATGGGTGTCCCCTGGCGTTTCAACATTTTTTTTAAGTCATTAAGAACCTGCATAGTTTCAGGACGGGGGTCACATAGACATGCTAGATGTATGGAAATCTAACAACAGCTGTGACCAGGGAAACAAACTGTGGATCCAGAGATGCTGCGATGTCTGATGAAGCTGGTGGTCAAGTGCAGTGAGTACTGGCTTGACACTTTCTCCCCCTTTTTTAACAAAACAACACAGTTGTAGTGAGATGATGATGATCAGCAGTTCATTCATAACTAATACAAACATGTACAGGGCTGTTTTTAGTGACAATACACTTTTAGGGTCTCGAAAGAGGAAGTTGCCAGCTAAATTGGGCGATACGTGGGTTGAATCTACCGTGAGTGGGTGCCAGGGGTGCCGGAATGGGGGGAGGGGGAGCAGGGGGCCCACATACACACACACACACTTTTACCCTCTTTCCACATTTTTTTTTAAAGTCAGGATCTCCGTATCCCCGCTAATGCCCCTATATTGCAACACTTACGGTAAAAATCTTCTTACCGTTGTTTCGGCTGCTTACTTGAATGAAAACAGCAGCATTGTATTCAAAACTGAGTACAATGTATCACTTGAGCCACGGGTGTCAAACTCCAGGCCTCCAGGGCCACAGTGTCTGCAGGTATTTGTTGCAACCTTGCACTACACCACCTGATTTAACTAATTAGCTCACCTCCTGGATCAAGGAGGGAAAGGTTGCAACAAATACCTGCAGACACTGCGGCCCTCGAGGCCTGGAGTTTGACACCCCTGGCTTAAGCGCTCAAGCGCAACACAGAAGGCTACTTTGAGTTGCCTAACGGCAACAAAGTACAAAGATGGGGCGGACACGTGTCTTCAGTAACGTGCTTTATTGTATTAAAACCGTAAATACAGGCACACGGACTTACAGCACCATACAGTACACCCCTGCACACGCATATATATCATTGTTGCCCCCCCCCCAACACTTCTGAAATTATTCCGGCGTGCCTGGTGGGCGCCCAGGTAGCGTAGCGGTCTATTCAGTTGCCTACCAATACGGGGGTCGGCAGTTCGAATCCTCGTGTTACCCCCGGGTGGGAAGCTGGGTGCGAAGGGTAGGGTAATCGGTCAAGTACAATCGGGGAGATAAAGGGGAGGGGGTGGTCTACCGTGGGCAAAACATCACGTGTAAAGGACAACTCATCCATCCATCTGAACCGCGTAGCATGCTCTCAGGGTCGTGGGGATGCTGGACCCTAGTCCAGCAGTCATTGGCGGGGAGACACCCTGTACAGGCCACCAGGCCATCACAGGGCCTGCCCCCCCCCCACACACACACACACCTAGGGACAATCTAGTACGGCCGATTCGCCTGACCTACATGCCTTTGGACTGTGGGAGGAAACCGGAGCCCCCGGAGGAAACCCACGCAGACACGGGGAGAACATGCAAACTCCACACAGAGGATGACCCGGGATGACCCACCACCAAGGTTACCCGGGGCTCGAACCCAGGACCTTCTTGCTGTGAGGCGACCGCGCCGCGAGGACAAGGCAGACATAAAGCGATAAATGAAATGATATAGCAGACACGCCTGCAGACCACGGAACCGAACACTGCTTTTAGGGGTTTATGAGAGCAGCTGCTGCTTACTTGCCTCGACCAAACAGCCTTTGGTGACGAGGCATTGATACAGGCCGGCAGCACACGCAGATAAAACCTGGCATCAGGGCACCGGTGACGACACACAGACTGAACTCTTTGTCCCTGCTCTCTTTTGGTAAGATAACTGACTGACTCGTGATGAAATAAATTCAGTATTCGACACCAAGCCCCGTCTGCCGCTGCTGCTGTCATCATCAAAGCTGAGCTCATTTATAATGTCGGACCGTATCAGCCTATTGCCATATCATAGTTTTTATTGGGTTTACAATTGGATTTTATTCTGACGTGTGTGCGTGTGCGTGCGCGCGCATGTGTGTGTGGCCGCCGTGCCAGGCTATGCGATGCTGTTAATGTTCGTCGTGGTGCGTGTGACATTACCTCTGATGGTGTATAAGCCTCGCCTCATTAAACCGTGTTGCGTTCAAGTAAGTTCAGCTGTAAT
The DNA here is from genome assembly GCF_029633865.1 of Lampris incognitus. NCBI lineage: Eukaryota > Metazoa > Chordata > Actinopteri > Lampriformes > Lampridae > Lampris > Lampris incognitus. The sequence goes on along the minus strand of NC_079220.1, from coordinate 50,086,777 downwards.
TGCCTGTTTTTGCTTAACACGTGCGTTTCAGAACCTATTAAGTGTGATTGGTCTTGGAGAGAATAGGCCCCCCTAATGTCCTCTGTGCCCACCCACACTGGGATCGCCGCCTGAGCTACAGCATGTCTATCACTGTGACTTAGATGACGAGCCAACCACATCTTGTGAGTAATTAATGCAGAAATCCAGGTAACTCCACAAGGCTCACACACTTTCTCTTGCAACTGTCCACAGTAAAGACCAACGCACATCAAGCTACCTCACTATCTGAGGTCGTCACTGTACTGTACTTGATTATATATGTATATCTACTGTGGTGGACACGTATTGGGGACAGAATTCAACCCAGGAACTAAGGGTTAAGTCATGGTTGCCCTGGCAGGTTAACGCAGGGTTAAGTTATGGTTGTCCAGCCAGTTTTCTGGTTATTCTTGCCACCTCCGCTCAGTCGAGCTGTGGTTTGGTTGTCTCTCTGATTTACCGTGGATTAAAGGAAGTTGCCTACACGGCTAAAGTGTGAACCTACGGTCTTCTCCGTTCCTTCGGCTCTACACTACAGTATATCTACATGCATATACAGTGATCTTCACTGTACTATACTTGATTATATATGTATCTACAGTATATCTACATGCATATACAGTGATCTTTACTGTACTATACTTGTACTAAAGTACAGACTGTACAGTATTTGTACTAAACTTTATCGTATGATGTCTGGTCCGTGTATCTGTTTTCCCGTCTCAGTAGATGTAAAAGATAACCTGGTCTATGCTGAAAGTTAACAAAGCAGGGGCTGTTAAGGGTCCCGGCAGCATCTCGTTAGTCTGGAAGTGCCATGTGCCCAAATCTCCATTCCACTCGGGTGAGCCAGGGCGCGGCAGCAACGACGAGCAGCCGCTGGTGTAACTTAAAGGCAGATTGTTTCGCTTATTGAACACTGGCCAGTTTCGAAATATGATTTTCTACAAACCGCGGAGGTTCAACACGGGCAGCATGCACCAGTGCGCAGTCATAAGTCATGACGTCTCGCAGCGGCCGCTCAGCCCGGAGCGCGTCTTCGCGCAATAACGCAATGACGCCGACATGCGGGAAGCGTTGCGCTGGTAAAAGATGGCACAACTACACATGACAGCTGCAGACGGTCAGACGAGGCTGCCACCCGGGAACATCCGGGAACCAAACAACGCGCAGCGCAGTGTTTTATCCCACGTTAGTTTCCCTCCGAAATCCGCGTCCGTCGGCGTGCTGGTGACACCCCCCCCACCCCCACCCTATTTATCATACCCGAGACCGCAGCCTCCGCATAGGAGTTCAAAACTTGTTGCTGCCAGCAGAGCCATACCTTCATATATGCGCCACAGTCCGGAGTGGGAGCTCAGGTCATCCGCGCCCGTGTCGTTGGGTTTAGCCACATCGATGATGTACCAGTAGTCGGTTTCGAAAGCCACGGCGAGGAAGCCGAAACTGAGCAAACCAGTGAACCCAGCAGACAAAATGACCAACCTGTACCTCGTCATCTCCGGCACCGGCACTATGGATGCTATCCACCAATTCGTGTTATTTTTTTATTTTTTTTTATTTAGTGACGATCAAGTTCAATGTTCCAGGGTGCCAGATGCGTAAAAGCTCTCCAGCTGAATCCTCCGTTGGAAAAAAAGTGTTAGGCATCCATCCGCTTCCATCCGCCTCCACCGCTGCACAAACAATACGGAGAAGAGAAGAAGAGAGGCGCCCCTCGTAGCGCGGCACGCACGTGCGTTAATAACGGTGGCAGGCGGAGAACTGGTGAACTGGTGAACTGGTGAAGGGTGAACTGGTGAACTGGTGAACTGGTGAACTGGTGAAGGGAGAACTGGTGAACGGGGAACTGGTGAACTGGTGAAGGGAGAACTGGTGAACTGGTGAACGGAGAACTGGTGAACTGGTGAACGGAGAACTGGTGAACTGGTGAACTGGTGAAGGGAGAACTGGTGAAGGAGAACTGGTGAACCGCCGCTCTTTGGTCTTTGCCTGTCATGAGTGTGGCCGCACCCTCCGACGTAAGTCGCTGGTTGAGTTTATCTGTGAGGATGCTCTTAATGCTGGCACAGTTTTATGCATAGGCGCACCTTATTCCACCACTAATCTTCAAATGATTTATGGTGACGTGTCTCTCTTGCCACCTAGTAGGAATGCAGAGTGAAACTTCACCTGAACAGCATGCTAAGTAAGGATTTATTCAATTATTTATTTTGGTATACTCTATTGGTCCCCGTGGGGAAATGATGCTCTGCATTTAACCCATCCTAGCTAGGAGCAGTGGGCAGCCGCCGTGCAGCACCCGGGGACCAACTCCAGTTCGTCTTGCCATGCCTCGGTCAGGGCCACAGGCAGGAGTACTAACCCTAACATGCATGTCTTTTTGATAGCGCCCCCTTCTTTTTTTTTTAAACCTAACTTGCATTTTTGCAAGTTAGGTTTAAAAAAAATGCTGTTTGTGCACTACAAGGCATGAGTCTGGATTCTGTAGATTATGGTATGTGGTCTTCACTGGCTTCTGTGGTGATATACACCGATCAGGCAAAACATTAAATCTAGTGACAGGTAAGTGAATAACACTGATTATCTCATTACAGTTGCACCTGTCAAGGGGTGGGATATATTGGGTGAACAGTCAGTTCTTGAAAAATGGGCAAGTGTAAGGATCTAAGCAACTGCTACAAGGGCCAACTTGTAATGGCTTGATGACTGGATCACAGCATCTCCAAAATGGCAGATCTTGTGGGGTGTTCCTGGTATGCAGTGGTCAGTACCTACCAAAGGTGGTCCAAGGAAGGCCAACCAGTGAACCGGCGACAGGGTCATGCGGGCTCAAGGCTCGTTGATGTGCGAGGGGAGCAAAGGCTAGCCCGTCTGGTCTGATCCTACAGAAGAGCTACTGTAGCTCAGATTGCTGAAAAAGTTAATGCTGGCTATGATAGACAGGTGCCAGAACACACAGTGCATCGCAGCTTGCCCCCAGAGTGCCCATGGTGACCCGTTCATTGCCGAAAGCGCCTACAACGGGCACGTGAGCGTCAGAGCTGGACCATGGAGCGGTGGAAGAAGCAGGCCTGGTCTGATGAATCACGCTTTCTTTCACATCATGCATCGTTTACCTGGGGAAGAGATGGCACCAAGATGCACTATGGGAAGAAGGCAAGCCGGCGGAGGCAGTGTGGTGGTCTGGGCAATGTTCTGCTGGGAAACCTTGGGTCCTGGCATTCATGTGGATCTTACTTTGACACCTACCACCGACCTAAACATCATTACAGACCAAGTACACCTCTTCATGGCAGCGGTATTCCCTGATGGCAGTGGCCTCTTTCAGCAGGATAGTGTGCCCTGCCACCCAGCAAAACTTGTTCAGGAATAGTTTGAGGAACATGACAAAGGGTTCACGGTGTTGCCTTGGACTCCAAATTCCCCAGATCTCAATCCGATCGAGCATCTGTGGGATGTGCTGGAAAAACAAGTCTGATCCACGGAGGCCCCACCTCGCAACTTACAGGACTTAAAGGATCTGCTGCTAACGTCTTGGTGCCAGATACCAGAGGGCACCTTCAGAGGTCTTGTGGAGTCCATGTCTCGACGGGTCAGAACTGTTTTGGAGGCATGAGGGGGGCCCTACACAATATTAGTCAGGTGGTTTTAATGTTTTGGCTGATCGGTACACCGTAGTTGTGATTTATTGATTTATTGTCACGTCACGTGAGGGGGTCAGAAATGCAACTGGAGCTGGAGGCCACGAGTTATGAGACAATAAAACAAAATGTTTCCTGCAGAGTCTTACCGTTATTGATTATGTCAGTGCCTTTTGAATCGACCGCCTGCGGTGGAATGACTTATTTTTGGCAATACTGCATGACGATTAAGCAGCCCAAATTCCTGCTGGGATAGGCTACAGCCCCGCCTCCCCGTCCCAAGTGACCCTGCATTGGATTAAGTGGGCATAGATAATGGATGGCTGGATGGATGGCTGGATGGATGGATGGATGGGTGGATAGATGGATTGATGAATAATAGATGGAGGAATGATTATTTGATGTGGCAATGTTCACAGTTGTCGGGGAAGTGTTTTGTCGCTCATTTGCTGTGTTCACCTGCTGCCATCGTGTGCAAAACACAACGTTTTAGTTCAACCTATTAACCCCCAGGTCTACTCTTATAATTGTGTACAAGTTCCTATTGATATTGACAATAAAACGATAAAATGTTCTTTATTTTAGAGCACAGAGGTTAACAAATAGAGGTGGTACACATCTGCATACCTCCTGCAAGACCTCAACAGTGTATTCGGCTGCCTGCTGTTATGAAGATGCTCCATCTGTCATCACCATCACCCCCCGTGATCACCGGGGTGTCAATCCACGAGCCCACAGAGTTTTGTCAGACACTATTGATGGAGCTTCCTCAGAAATTGACATGACATGACATGACACGACACGACATGACACGACACGACACGACATGACATGACATGACATGACATGACATGACACGACACGACATGACACGACACGACACGACATGACATGACATGACATGACATGACATGACGTGACATGACATGACATGACACTTTCTTTCTTTAACACTTTAAAAACTTCGTGCTCTCTTCATTCCAGTGGCGGAAAAGTCAGTCATGGACACAAATATTGACTCCATGGTCAAGATATTGATTCTGCAACATGACGGGAGCCACATCTGTCTGCGTCAAAGCTGAATAAGGGGGGCTAAACCTGAGCCAATAAAGGATAAGCCCCTGAGCGAAATACAATCGCTTCGGTGGGACATTATTTGGGGAAAACGTGCCCTATAGGCTCGATTTATAAGCCGTGTTTCAGTGGATGTCAGATAGATCTATGGCTGTGCTTCACGCTGGTGAAACAACAGCCTGCCGTGGCCAGCGGGGCGGGTGCGACTTCCATTACAGCCCCCAGAGTAATTCTGTAAAGTTGTGCAGCCTCGCCGTTGACTCTCTGCAGACAACATAATTGGGGGGGGGGGATGACCTCTCAGCTGCCACAAAGAGGAAAGCGGTTTTTAGAGCAGGGTTTTTGCAGACCACTGGACCAAAGTGAAATCATGGGGCTTGAAATGCGTCGGTGCCGCGGTGAGAGGAAACCTGCACAATGCTGCGAATCGCTCAGCTCACAAATTACCCCTGGCTGCACAGAACGGCGTCCGGCCAAGGTCAAAGGCCCGAACACTGTGTTAATTCACTTTCCGCTTCCTTGGCAAACAACTGTTCTATTGTTATTATTGTTATTGTTATTATTATTATTTCTTTTTGTGTGTCAGGCATGATGAAAATAATCCCTCATCATATTTGTTTTTATTAATATTTTTTATTGTTTTATTTCATTGTTATTTTTTCTTTTTTTTTGCCTTCTCCTCCCCCCTTTTTTCCCCTCCCCAGTTGTACCCAGCCAGTTACCCCCACACACACACTCCCGGTCGCTGCTCCACCCCCTCTGCCGATCCGGGGAGGGCTGCAGACTACATGCCTCCTCCCATACATGTGGAGTCGCCAGCCGCTTCTTTTCACCTCACGTTATTTCCCCCAGCCCCCCCCCTCCTCCCCTCCTCCTTGAACAGATGCCCCAACCGACCAGAGGAGGCGCTAGTGCAGCGACAGGACACATACCCACATCCGGCTTCCCAACCCGCAGACACGGCCAATTGTGTCTGCAGGGACACCCGACAAAGCCGGAGGTAACACGGGGATTCGAACCGGCGATCCCCGTGTTGGTAGGCGACGGAATAGACCGCCGCGCTACCCGGACGCCCATTGTTTTTTATTTCATTAAACTTTATTTTCATTATTTTGTGGCATTGCCCCAAAAAATGTGCTCTAGTTTGAAGAATCTGTGGACGGCTGATCTGCTCATCGATTGGTGTGCAGGATTCAGGGCTCAGCCAGCAGTTTCTACGGCCTGCAAACCCCCCTGCCGGCTAATCCAGGGGCTCAAACCAGAGGGTGTTGGAAAAACAAGGTGTTAAAACACAGACAGGCCTCCTGATGTGTGCCAATGTGTCTGAATGTCTGTGCGTTTGCGTGTCTTTGCAGAAAAAGACCAACTGGTGTCTTGTCTTTGTAGGAGACGTCTCAGTTCAGGGCATATGGTGCACCACTCTATCCTGCACACCTGTGGCCAAACTACAGAGAAGCGAGCTTCCAGAGGCCTCGGGTAGCTTTATAAGGACACTATGAGAACACTGCTCAGAAGACCTACAGGGGGCAGCGCAGGTGAAGTGTGTGTGGCTGCAGGAGTCAGTACCTGTCAGGCTCTTCTGAGAAACCTCATGTATTTGCCGGCTCAGTGACTCTGCTAATGTAATCATCACGACTTTAACTAATATAAGAGTCAGTGGTCCCGGCAGGGGGACCACTGGCACAGCCGCCCTTCTTATAACACCCTGACTCGCTCCATTTATGTTATATTATCCTGTCTACTCTGTGTATTGTCTGGGGGGGGGGTCGTCTTTTACCCATTTGTCTCTGCCTGTTATGGACCCTGAGTCTGCAATAAAGTTTTGAGTTGAATTGAGTTGAATTGAATCTTCTCCACTTTTTTTTTCTTTCCTGGCACTCCATCAATATGCATCCTTTTAGGGTCTCTGTGAAACGAGGTGCAAAAGAAAGATAAAGGTTTCACACACACACACACACACACACACACACACACACACACACACACACACACACACACAGGCAATTTTCCTCTCTGCAAATTTGATCCACATTTCAAGGATTTAATGTGGGGGTTTTTTTTCTTATCAATTCTACTTTTATTGAGTATTTTTATAATTCAGTGGTAATTAACATGATCTATGCCAACGGCCACCGAAGTCAAACTGTTGGACAATGTGCAGCCTTGACATCTGAAAAACAACCCATATGATCCTCAGATTCCCAAATAATGATTGTTTCTCATTGCTTTTCGCCGTGTTAAAAAATTGCTGATGTGAATTACAGACTCGTCTCTCATCGCTCACACCGACGCTTGCTCCGGTCTAGATGGCGTGCTGACGTCACAGCGGTCAGGAGCTCCGCTACTGTGACGCGCGTCTTCAGCAGTTTATCTGCACAGGTTAATGGCGGCTGTTTGCACGGGCAGCTCACAGCGAGCCGGCGGGGCTTCTCGACTCTTCTTCGTGGGGTCTCGTTGTTTACACGGGACAACACGGAGGACGAACCAGAGGCCTGGACTTGCTTGAGGAAACAGCGTGTGTGTGTGTGTGTGTGTGTACTGTGTATGTATTGTGTGTGTGTGTGTGTGTACTGTGTGTATGTATTGTGTGTGTGTGTATGTGTACTGTGTGTGTGTACTGTATGTGTGCTGTGTGTGTACTGTGTGTGTGTGTGTGTGTGTGTGTGTGTGTGTGTGTGTGTGTGTGCTCTGTGTGTACTCTGTGTGTACTGTGTGTGTGCTGTGTGTGTACTGTGTGTGTACTGTGTACCCTGTGTGTGTGTGTACTGTGTGTGTGTGCACTGTGTGTGTGTGTGTGTGTGTACTGTGTGTGTGTTTGGGTGTGTGTACTGTGTATGTGTACCGTGTGTGTACTGTGTGTGTGCTATGTGTGTACTGTGTATGTGTGTACTGTGTGTGTGCTGTGTTTGCGCTGTGTGTGTGTGTGTACTGTGTATGTGTACCGTGTGTGTACTGTGTGTGTGCTGTGTGTGTACTGTGTATGTGTGCGTGTGTGTGTGTGTACTGTGCGTGTGTGTGTGTGTGTGTGTGTGTGTGTGTGTGTGTGTGTGTAATGGACTGCTGGCTTGTTCAACGCGTCCCCGCTACACCCCAAACCTCCCTGACGCAGAGTCTGATGGAAGCGCGCGCAGTTAAACACAACGGAAGAATGATGTCCGACTGCTCCTGCTGGGCGTCGAGTCCTCACAGGACTGCCTGCCCTGAGCCCCGCAGCGCGGTACACCGAGCCAACAGAGGTCTATAGCGCCACCCAGTGTTGTAACCTGGATGTAGCCCTGAACCCTGATGGGGATGTGTGCAGGTCAGAGCATTCGGTGTAATTTGGGGGAATTAACAGCGCCTGTCAAATGCCAATACATTTTTGTGACAGCTGGCAGTGGTTCTGCTCTAACTGTGGCTTTGGTAGGTAAGGTAACACTGATTAGACTCCTCCCCCCCATTTACCCGACTCTTCCGAGCCGTCCCGGTCACCGCTCCCCCTGCTCTACCGATCCGGGGAGGGCTGCAGGCTACCCATACATGTGGAGTCGCCAGCCGCTTCTTTTCACCTGACAGTGAGGAGTTTCGCCAGGGGGATGTAGCGCGTGCGAGGTTCACGCTATTCCTTCCAGCCCCCCCCCCCTTGAACAGATGCCCCAACCGACCAGAGGAGGCGCTAGTGCAGCGACCAGGACACACCCACATCCGGCTTCCCTCCCGCAGACACGGCCAATTGTGTCTGTAGCGACGCCCGACCAAGCCGGGGGTAACACGGGGATTCGAACCGGCGATCCCCGTGTTGGTAGGCAACGGAACAGACCGCCACGCTACACAAACGCCCCTCCCCTTCCTGTATTACATGTTGGGTTTGCCGATTTAAAAACGTGAAAAACTTAAATCACCCCGTCAAACGTTGTCTTTCCCAGGTATCGTTGTTCAGATACGAGAGTTATAGTTAGCCCTTTATTCCCCTCACAAGCTGACGCCTCCCGCAGACAACCTCCAATGTCCAAAATAAGCTTGCGGTACAACGACAAAAAAAATCACATGCATACCATTGATTTTATTGTAATCACCATTTTCAAAAATCATATCAGAAAACAAGCAACAAAAAAAACAAGAATTTCTATTTGTAATAAAGAAAACCATTCTACAGTATGACCTGAGTCTCTCTCTAGAGCCCATGCAGGACACGGCGGCGGCGGCCAACTCCTCAAGACACTGCCCTCTAAGATGCTTCTCTAGGAATTGCAAACATCACAAAATCACTGGTTAACGTCCCGTACCTGAACTACGGCTGGACTCAGCTCCTCTTTGTAAATTAGTCGACAAATATCTGCGGGTTCTGGTTGTTCTCGCTCCACGGCCTAGTGACCCCCCCGTGACCTCTCTGACTTTGGACGTCACGGCTGCAACCGAGGCTGACTGAACGAGCTGTTTCGCCCGGTGGAAGCTGAGAACCGGGGGGGGGGGGGGATACAGCACACCAGATATCCCGTGTCTCTACGAACGGGCTGCCCGGAGGGGGGGGGGGTCAGCTAGTCAGGAGGGATCTAGCGATCTGGAGTATGGTTTGGTTTAAGGCCCCTATAGGCAAAACACCAGAGCAGCACTTGCTGAGTTCACGCCTGGTACACAAACAAGGACTTGATATATCGGATACTCAGATTCTGCGTCCATTCGACTGGCAAGACTTCCAGCATGCTCCCGCTTTGGTTTCTGGCTTGTCCCTAATGTTTTGGTATATGACATATTCCTACTGATATTCTTTGCTCTTAGCCTACTAATCATACAGAAGTTGCATATTACGTGTTACACATCTATCAGTAATATAAATGTATCTTGAGCGAGCGAAGATGCTGATTTTGGACTACCGCAGGTGGGATCATTTGCTCAGCAGTGCGTAGGCCAATGTAGGTTCCAGTTCATTTGTTTCATTTTGCTTTTTTCTTTCTTTTTCATAGCGTCGTCGTTAATAATCCAGAAAGGTGTATGGAAGAAGAGGGAAATTATCTTCAGCACCAGCCTTCAGCGATGTATGAAGACAATGGTGGACGTCCTTGGCTCGTAGTCACATAAGTTACCACAATGTTCCTTCAGACGGTATTAAAGCAATTCAGTATTCGGTGATATGTAAAGTCTATAAAAAAAAGAAATTTAGAAAAAGAGATATTGTGGCTGACAAGATCAGTAATGGTAAGTAGAGAGGTCTGGTCAAACAGAATATACTAAGGACTAGTCCAACTAAACAAAAGGGGGGGGGGTTTACTTATTTTCAGCGAGTAAAGTTGTTTTCTTCTGCATATATAAACCACAGTTGGCTGCTCGATACCGACATCTGTCATGGTGCAAAGTGGCTTTTCTCTTCAAGAAATGGGACAGTCACTATCTGACCATGCCTTGTGGCTGATTTGTGTGAGTAAAATTATAGTTTTGAGTGCAATATCTCTGATATTGGCATTATCACTGGAAAACAAACATTTAACACAGATTTTTCTTTTTCTTTTTTTTTTGGGGGGAGCACACTCACAAATACCTTCCTATCTTTTTCCACTTCCTTTCAGTATAAAAAGGGGAATGACCAACCGGCGGCTAGAATACAAACGTAGGTGGACGTGTTCACCCGTCAGTCTGAATCATCTCAGTTGGCCGAGCTGTAGCTATCGGTAGGAGCCAGTCCGACTCCTCGTCTCCTTCCTCCTGCCTTCCTCAGAGATCCTCCTGCGAAGGGATCAGTACTCCCAGAGAGAAGACACGTCGACGACGGCACCATCGCCCTTCAACGTGCCCCCCTGGTCCCCACGCAGGTACTTGCCGTTGGAGCCCTTGATGCCGACCCGTCCGTGTTCCAGGAACTCCAGGAAAAAGTCCTCAGGCTTATCTCCGTCCGAGCACACCAGGCCGTTGCTGGAGATGTACCAGAACTTTCCACCCACACCTGGAGAGCGAGATTAGCACAAATAAATCTTTTTTCCCCCAAATGTACCCATCCAATTACCCCATTCTTCCGAGCCATCCCGGTCGCTGCTCCACCCCCTCTGCCGATCCTGGGAGGGCTGCAGACTACACGTCTCCTCTGATACATGTGGAGTCGCCAGCCGCTTATTTTCACCTGACAGTGAGAAGTTTTACCAGGGGGCCATAGCGCATGGGAGGATCACGCTATTACCCCCGGTTCCCCCTTCCCCCCATGAACAGGCACCCCGACCGACCAGAGGAGGCGCTAGTGCAGCAACCAGGACACATAGGACGCCCGACCAAGCCGGAGGTAACACAGGGATTTGAACTGGTGAACCCCGTGTTGGTAGGCAACGGAATAGACCGCTATGCTACCCGGACGCACTAGCACAATAAATCTTACATGAAAAAAGGACAGATAGCATCGTAGATGCGTGGCACAATGTGAATTTGCGGTCAACAGAAAGATACCGGATAATCGTGTTAAATGTGTAATTGGAAGTAGGCCTAGAATTGACTGCACATTTTCAATAGGGAGGGGAAGTGAGATCCTAAGGCCTCTAGTGATTGCATTCTTACCAAGGAAGAAACTTGATTTATTTCCCCATAAACCAATTTTTGGAAAATTATTACAAATCCATACTAGCATAGTTATTTAAATCACATGCCTTTTGGGGTATACACTGATGAGCCAAAACATTATGACCACTCACAGGTGAACTGAGTAACGTTAGTCATCTCCACTCAAGGGCACATGTCAAGGTCTGGGTAGATTAGATGGTAAGGCAACAATCAGTTCTCGTAGTCAACGTGCTGGATGCAGGAGAAATGGGCAGGAGTAAAGACCTGAACAACTTTGACAAGGGCCAAATTGTTATGGCCAGATGACTGGGTCAGAGCATCTCTGAAACGGCAAGGCTTGTGGGGTGCTCGCGGTCAGCAGTGATGAGTACCTACTGACAGTGGTATGAGGAGGGACAAACCACAAGCTGCTGACAGTCTGTTGGGCATCCAAGGCTCATCGATGCGTGAGGGCAACAAAGGCTATCCCATCTGGTCCGAACGTATGGGGCTGTGTAGCCACAAACTGGTCAGAGTGCTCATGACAATCCCTGTCCACCTTCAAAAGCACCTAAAATGAGCACGTGAGCATCAGAACTGGACCTTGGAGCAGTAGAAGAAGGTTGCCTGGTCCAGTGAGTTCTGTTTTGTTTTAGATCAGGCAGATGGCTGTGTAGGTGTGTGCCATTTAACTGGAGAAGTGGTGGCACCAAGATGCACTGTGGGAAGATGACAAGCCGGTGGAGGGAGTGTGATGCTCTGGGCAATGATCTGCTAGGAAATCCTGGGTCTGGCCATTCATGTGGTTGTCAATTTGACACGCGCCACCTACCTAAAAATCGTTGCAGACCAGGTACACCCCTTCATGGCAAGGGTATTCCCTGATGGCAGTGGCCTCTTTCACCAGGATAATGTGCCCTACCACACCGCACACATTGTCCAGGAAGGGTTTGAGGAACATGATAGTGTTCAAGGTCTTGCCCTGGCCTCCAAATACTCCAGATCTCAATCTGATCGAGCATCTGTGGGATGTGCTGGACCAACAAAGCTGATCCATGACGGCTCCACCTTGCACCTTACAGGACTTCAAGGATGTCCTGCTAATGTTTTTGCTGCTAGAGTCCATGCCTTGACACGAAGGAGCATCGACCCTACTCCGAGCTCCCTCCGGAGGTCTGAGCTCCTCACCCTATCTCTAAGGCTGAGCTCAGACACCCGACAGAGGAAACTCATTTCAGCCACTTGGATCCGCGGTCTCACCCTTTCGGTCACTACCCATAGCTCATGACCATAGGTGAGGGTTGGAACGAAGATTGACTGGTAAATTGAGAGCTTTGCCTTCTGGCTCAGCTCCCTCTTCACCACAACGGTCTGGTACAACATCCACATTACTGCTGATGCTGCACCAATTCGCCTGTCAATCTCCCGCTCCATCCTACCCTCACTCATGAACAAAACCCTGAGATACTTGGACTCCTTCACTTGAGGCAACAATTCATCCCCAACCCGGAGGGAGCAATCCGCCATGTTCCGGTCGAGAACCATGGCCTCAGACTTGGGGGGTGCTGACTCTCATCCCAGCCATCTCACACTCAGCTGCAAACCGCCCCAGTGCGCGCCGGAGGTCGCGTTCTGATGAAGCCAGCAAAACCACATCCTCTGCGAAGAGCAGAGATGCAATTCTGAGGTTCCCAAAACTGACACACTCCTCACCTTGGCTGTACGTTGAGATCCTGTCCATGAATATCACAAACAGAATTGGAGACAAGGGACAACCTTGGCCGAGTCGGTCACCCACCGAAAACGTGTTTGACTTTGTGCCGAGAATGTGGACACAGCTCTCACTTTGGTTATACAAGGACCAGATGGCTTGTAGCAACTGCCCCAGTACCCCATACTCCCGCAGTACCCCTCACAGAGTGCCCCGGGGTACACGGTCGTAAGCCTTCTGCAAGTCCACAAAACACATGTAGACTGGCTGGTAAAACTCCCATTCCTCCCTCAGCACTTGCAATGATATCACGTTTTACAACATTCCCGTGGGAGAGTCCAACCCATTTAGGTGGTAGCAATGCTACCACTAGAGGGCGACTCCATCGCTTGTCTTCCCTATTGACTAGCTAACATTACCTATAATTTACATAATATCCTGAATAGATGATAACTGACGTTGTAAAATAGATGCTTTAGCACCGGTTCAACAGACCTAAAGTTAACTCACCTGAATCATGTTTTTAGCTAACCATCAACCTTGAAAAGTAAACTGACACATCAGAAACACTTAAAATACTTTTATATTAAGATTAATTTGTATAAGCACATTAAAGGTGATAGAGAATGCCTATGTTGATGGCGTTTCTGTGAAATCCTACCATATATGAAATTATATTGGCAGTACCAAGTGACAGAATATGAGCAAGAGGGTAAGAAAGAATAGTGACGAGGGAGCAGAAAAAAAAGATATTTTGCCAATTTTCTAACCAACTAGGATTATAATGTGGATTAAAAAAAGCAATATCTGTAACATCCTACATTAGCATATATTTTGAAATGCATTTACTCATAAACAATTTTGGAAGGGTTGCAACACCCCTACCCCTAATCTATGCAGTTGGTATAGCTATATGTGAGACCAAATGTCAGTTCAAGCCAGTTTCAGGAGGTGCTTCATCACATCTAAAAACTAAACTGTTGAGCTAGCAGATCCTAGACAGATATAATTAAAAACAAACACACACACACACACGTAGACACTGACTTTTTATGTGATAAGCGCCGTCATTGAAGAGCAATAAGAAAATGTCGTAGACGGATCGGTTGACGTCCAGAGTGTTTGAGTTTTTGTGGTGGCACACGAAGCCATTTTCCCCCCGGAGAATCAGCATGGGCCGGTTAATTAGCTTCATCAGGAACAATTCATCAACGCCTGTAATGACGACACAATAACAGAGGGCAAAAGGTGATGATAGGTCCACCATATACAGATACATAACTGAAATGTTGTGAGTATTTTCAAGCAAATTGCCACCGTAACTCAGGGATGTGTACTGGCAAGGCCTTGGTGATACAGCTCGTATCACAATACAAGTGTCATGCTTCGATATATTGTGACATACAGTATCATGATACTGTGACCACCGCAGTACATTACAATATTCGGTCAACATTTTGGAAACATTTCAAAAAGAAAACTAATCAGGGTGTTCGGGTGGCGTGGCGGTCTGTTCCGTTGCCTACCAACACAGGGATCTTCGGTTCGAACCCCCGTGTTACCTACGGCTTGGTCGGGCCTCTCTACAGACACAATTGGCCGTGTCTGCGGGAGGGAAGCCGGATGTGGGTGTGTGTCCTGGTCGCTGCACTAGCGCCTCCTCTGGTCGGTCGGGGCGCCTGTTCAGGGGGGAGGGGGAACTGGGGGAAATAGCGTGATCCTCCCACGTGCTACGTCCCCCCGGCGAAACTCCTCACTGTCAGGTGAAAAGAAGCAGCTGGCGACTCCACATGTATCGGAGGAGACATGTGGTAGTCTGCAGCCCTCCCCGGATTAGCAGAGGGGGTGGAGCAGCATCCAGGACAGCTCGAAAGAGTGGGGTAATTGGCCAGGTACAATTGGGGAGGTAAAGGGGGGGACCCCCAAAAAAGAAAAAGAAAAAAAACTAATCAATATGCATAAAATCAGAGCAACCAGAGCCATTTTTAGTTTTTGCACTGGCCTACACCTCTGCTGCTGCTGCTGTTGTGGTTCTGTGCCGCCCTGTCACAGTACTGCAGCTGCCACCTAGTGGCGATGTAAGTAAACAACACAATGAAGTCTAGTCTCCTTGAGTGTTATCTTAAGAATCAATGCAGTATTTTTTGAAAATCGATACAATATTGTGAAAGATAGAAGTACTCAAGTACACTGATGTTTTCTTATACCACTATTGTGTCCGGGGAGCTGGGTATCTGAAAGCACTCACCCACTGTATCGCTGACTGCTGAGAGCTGCCCATTCTTTTTCGTGCACACATACTTTCCATTGCTCGCCTTGAATGTCACCCTTCGGTCTTGCCACTCAATGTCAAACATCGTGTTTGTCTCTCTGGATAGAAGGAAGCAGATGGGGATAATGTGGTGGTGTGAGACAGGTATGGGGGGAGGGGATGCTCACAAAAATAAGCATGGAAAGCTCAATATTGCAGCTAAGGGCCACTCACACTTCTGTGGCGGTGGACTGGATCTCCCCATGAGACACGAGTGTCCAGTAGGATCCTCCATTGGTCCTGAACATACACTTCTTGCTCTCCTTGTCTATCTCCATCTGGAAGGTTTCCATGTCCGTCTCCACATCCTGATTGGCTGAAATGCTAACTCCTAGCAATAAGTCAAGCAAAGACAGAGCTCAGTGGGGCAGTTGTTCATCAGACAACAAGAAATACAGACAGTACTATCTTGTCTTGTGTGCCTGCTCGGCATTGCCAAGGAGCCTTGCTCACACACTTAAAGACAACCAAGTCCTCTCTGTTTGTGCACAGCATAACACTTACAAAAACTGAGCTAATACTGTGAATACCATACATATGAATATTTTTCAACCACATTTTCTCAAACTGCCCAGGTTTCCTTTTTTGATCTGGGTCAGTCAGAAATCCTGGTTTAATCCCCAGGTCTCAGGGAGGGGAATAATTTGGTCCGATAGGAGGCTTTGGATTTATTACACACACACACACACAAAAGCCAGGAGGGTGTCACCACTTGGGGGTGACACAACATGCCTTTACTTTGCTCGGTGTGTTGGCCTTTGCACAGCTGTGCCCCGGGGCACCCTGCTGGGCAGATGAGCCCATCATTTGAGAGGATCATTATTACTGCAAATGCAACGGTACTTCAAACGATCACATATGTGACGACATATTGTCAAGTTCTCAGCTCCGCTTAGGATTGTGTGGTTGTACACTTGTTCTATTAGACATGCTCCACTATTCCTCTCACATGCTAATCTGTGTAAATAGTTGCAGCATAGCATTAAATTTGCCTTGTTTAAGCGATTTGAGAAGCATAATATATAACGGTTCTATACTTAAATGAGGGAAAGATAACCTGAACACCATAGCAGGGTTAACCAGAAGTTCAAATCAAAGCAAGTCTTTATTTTGAACATGTAAAATAAAATAAAAAAATGACCAAGCATAAATAACAAAAAAAACAAATGTTAAAAATAAAATCAGAAGAATTCTCAATAGGGAATCCAACAAATGATATATATGTTCGAAAAGGAGCAAGAGGAAGTTACTACCTGTAATTTCCTGCCCCCTCTCTAATTTAATAAACCTAAATAATAAACTTAGTTTTTCACATATCAGTTGATTTGATGAAGCAAGTTGATAAGTTGATGAATTATCATGATGAATTATTGTGACGAATTAATATTTTTCAACTTTTCTAATCTTTTTACCACCACGTTGTGTTCAGACTGAAGTTAACACCACTAGTCATACAGTTAAAATGTGGTACAAAAAAAACAGTTAATGCAGAAGAGGTGGTTTGAAAGCTGGAAACATCTATTATAACTAAGAATGCACTTTCCACATCATATATATAGTATAGTGTGTGTGTGTGTGTGAGAGAGAGAGAGAGAGAGAGAGAGAGAGAGAGAGAGAGAGAGAGAGAGAGAGAGAGAGAGAGAGAGAGAGAGAGAGAGAGAGATGTGGAAAATGCAGTCAGATGTACTGCCTGAAAAGTGTTTCTATAATTGACACACATTACAACACAAATGGGACAAAAGAAGAAGAAAATAATGCCCATGAAAGTCAACGCCTCGCTCCCTAGTAACAAAGGTTGGCAAGGCAACAAATAAAACATGGCTGGTCATTATGGTGGGGATTAGATGTACGGTTGGATTTTTCTTTTTTCCTTTTCCCAACCAGTCAGAGTGCTTGTGCGAAACCATTGGTAGTAAAACGAACCATTCAAGCCTGTTGTTAGAGGGCCTGGAGATGGAGCGATGACAATGGGATAAGATGATCAGCACAAAAGGAAGAGCACAAGAGAACACTGTTCTTTAATTGTCATATGGACACAAGGGTCAGGTAACATTAGTAATATTACACCAATAAGAATGTTAGAGCAGTTAAGAGACTGTCTTAGAGACAGACTGACTTATATATATATATATATATATATATATATAAAGCAAGAGTGTACGTTTGTACACTACCGTTCAAAAGTTTGGGATCACCCAAACAATTTCGTGTTTTCCATGAAAAGTCACACTTATTCACCACCATATGTTGTGAAATGAATAGAAAATAGAGTCAAGACATTGACAAGGTTAGAAATAATGATTTGTATTTGAAATAAGATTTTTTTTACATCAAACTTTGCTTTCGTCAAAGAATCCTCCATTTGCAGCAATTACAGCATTGCAGACCTTTGGCATTCTAGCTGTTAATTTGTTGAGATAATCTGGAGAAATTGCACCCCACGCTTCCAGAAGCAGCTCCCACAAGTTGGATTGGTTGGATGGGCACTTCTTTGAGCAGATTGAGTTTCTGGAGCATCACATTTGTGGGGTCAATTAAACGCTCAAAATGGCCAGAAAAAGAGAACTTTCATCTGAAACTCGACAGTCTATTCTTGTTCTTAGAAATGAAGGCTATTCCATGCGAGAAATTGCTAAGAAATTGAAGATTTCCTACACCGGTGTGTACTACTCCCTTCAGAGGACAGCACAAACAGGCTCTAACAGGTACTATTTAATGAAGATGCCAGTTGGGGACCTGTGAGGCGTCTGTTTCTCAAACTAGAGACTCTAATGTACTTATCTTCTTGCTCAGTTGTGCAACGCGGCCTCCCACTTCTTTTTCTACTCTGGTTAGAGCCTGTTTGTGCTGTCCTCTGAAGGGAGTAGTACACACCGGTGTAGGAAATCTTCAATTTCTTAGCAATTTCTCGCATGGAATAGCCTTCATTTCTAAGAACAAGAATAGACTGTCGAGTTTCAGATGAAAGTTCTCTTTTTCTGGCCACTTTGAGCGTTTAATTGACCCCACAAATGTGATGCTCCAGAAACTCAATCTGCTCAAAGAAGTGCCCATCCAACCAATCCAACTTGTGGGAGCTGCTTCTGGAAGCGTGGGGTGCAATTTCTCCAGATTACCTCAACAAATTAACAGCTAGAATGCCAAAGGTCTGCAATGCTGTAATTGCTGCAAATGGAGGATTCTTTGACGAAAGCAAAGTTTGATGTAAAAAAATCTTATTTCAAATACAAATCATTATTTCTAACCTTGTCAATGTCTTGACTCTATTTTCTATTCATTTCACAACATATGGTGGTGAATAAGTGTGACTTTTCATGGAAAACACAAAATTGTTTGGGTGATCCCAAACTTTTGAACGGTAGTGTATGTTCGCTTAAAACTCCAGAAATACTCATTGTAGAACAAAAAGAAAGGTATCTTTAGAATCAGCACTTTCCAATGATTGCACAGTTCGAAAAATATTTCAAAAACCAAGTAAACGTTCTGATTTATCTGCGAAAGAGGCATTCCAATGATGCTTTGTTGAGACTTCTGGCAAATCCTTCCAGTGGTCAAGGAAGGCACTACACCTAACATTGTCAAGGCTAGCCTGAAGGCACGCAATGTGGTCTACCCTGAGGCGCCTGAGCACTGAGCAATTAATACACACATTAGCAAAGAAGCTTGATGAATGGATTGAAAATTATGACTTTTGATCATTTTTGTTCATAAGATTTGTTTATTCAACATCATTTTATCACATGTATCATATCCTGAATTATCTTATATTTCATCATCTATTATATCGTGAAGATCAGATCGTGTTGGCTGTTTTGGTGTGAACATTTTCCCCGGGCCACGCCGGGTACCTCTGCTAGTTGATAATATAATGATTTATAGTATTAAGGGGATTTTTCCCCTCTGGAGTTCAAGGCTTGGAATACAAGTACCGATAGTGAAATGTGAGTTTTATACACACCTTCAGGGTTGTAAAATTTACGAACCACAGATGATGGCCAGTTTTAAAGGCTGCACGATTCCCTCAAATGGAGCCAATAATTATCAATACCGAATTTGCTAAATGTAAAAGAAATAAATGTTTATGTAATGAGATTACAGCCACGATTGGGATCAAGTGTAGACATTAGACTTGAAATTGCTGGGATCCCCAAACGCTGGCATTTGACTGTGGACCCCTTTGGGCTGCACAGTGGCCCAGTGGTTAGCGTTGTCGCCTCACAACAAGAAGGTCCTGGGTTCGAACCCCGGGGTTACACAACCTTAGGGGGGTCATCCCAGGTCGTCCTCTGTGTGGAGTTTGCATGTTCTCCCTGTGTCTGCGGTGGGTTTTCTCCGGGTGCTCCGGTTTCCCCACCATCAAAGGAAACATGAATGTTAGGGTTTATACTCCTGTCTGTGTCCCTGACCAAGGCAACAGGAAAAGAACTGGAGTTGGTTCCTGGGCGCAGCATGAAGGCGGCAACCCACTGCTCCTAGCTACACAGATCACAGCTAGGCTGGGTTAATTTGCAGTAACTGAATCTCCCCAAAGGGATTAATAAAAGAAACTTAAATTTGTGTAGAAAAACAACCAAGGTGAAGAATTCCTTGTTTCTGGTTTTGCTCTTTAGAGTTCCCTAATGACTACCAGGTATTCCCAGACTCAATTTTGATAGCCACCATTTCGAAATACACATTGGGACTTGGGTATCCTGTTTTACATATAGGAGCCCTGGTTTACCAAACAAAGTCTTAAACATTTACACTGGCAGCAACACATTTGGTTGAAATAGTGTCCGTTTTTTCTTATGAGACCTGACCTCCCTGACTTGAGCACCTGCAGCCAGTCAAGCATCCCATTAATCCACATGCCTTAACTGTCTGGTGGAGTGGGTCGGTGGTGGAGAATACATGGACACTTATAACCGACGGTGTCTGCTGTGCAGGAGTTCAAATTAGATGCTACAGAAATATCCTTCAACCTTTCTCTTAAGCCTGTTACAGCCCTAATCCCCCGCAGCCACCCCTCCACCCAGCCTGCTCATTTGCTTGCTGTAATTCCCTCAGTGGTGAAATGCAAATCTGCACCACAGGGCCCACTAAGCAGCTTTCAGTGCCGTGTTCCTTAAAAAAAATAACAAAGAAAAAGTGCAGCTACCACGACGCAACACGGTTCAAATGAGATGGCCTAGATTTTGCGACTGGTTTCCCTGGTTGACCCGGAAGTGGATGTTTTTCAGTTCAGAATTCGATACATGTATGACTAGCAAACCGCACATATTACTCCATTCATGTTATCGTTCACATTACAGCTCAAATACATCTAACAGAGTCTGCACCTGATCTTTTTTGTGTCAATTAAATGGCGCAAATGTCCCTCGATCAAGCCCGGTTGGACTTTTTCTGAGTTCAAATCCAATTTCATAGCTTGACAAAGGAAAACTACTGCAGGTGCTGATTCTCTCCCCCATTAGAGATGAATTGTTGGTCTGTTTGCTTGTGTGTTTCACAGAGCAGGTTGTCATGCCCGTTATTTTGATGGCTGACCTTTGCAACTGGCCCCATCTGGTAATGCCAAGTCATAGGTCCCCTCCGGCTGCCCCCCCCTCCCTACTTTAAAAGCCAGCTATGTGTATACAGTCCACGGCTCAGATCTCCATTAGGAGCACGTCATTCGGAGGACTTTATTCTCACTGTGTGGACGGATGCGGGAGAGCCGCTGTCATACTAACTACAGCTGAAGGTCTGATGCTCGGGGATGGTAATTAAATGACATCCACGGGACACAAGTCTGCCCTGGAGTCATCTGCACTCTGCTTAATCTGCAACGGACTCACAGTGGAAATGACAAAGTCCATTACCATGATTACCACCTCAGTATAGCTGTTAACCCCCTTACTGATTGAAGCATATAGGCAAGAGAGCCAAGGCTCCTTCCTCAGCCGTGACATTACACTTCTTTGTCTGGCATTTTACTGTAAAGATGGAGGGACTTTTTTTACTGGTGATTGTAAGATAACGCCAATCGCTCGTTTCTATGGGGAGTTTAATACATGTGTTTTTGGTATAAGCTGAAGCTGTGTGGCCAAAGGGCTGGGTGGGGGAGGGACTGTATGTTGCTTATGCTGTATTTCTTTCCCCATTACCCAAATATTTTAAGATTTATCACAGCTGTGCAACGGTGCCAACGATGAAAATATCTGATATTTCACACAACACACTAACACTGTTTTACTTCTGCTAGATGATGCCACTATACAAGCCTTCCACTTAACTGCTTATGTAACCCCCCCTGTGCCCCATCCTGGCAACTGCTACCCAGGTTTGGTGCTTAAGTAGCTCTCCGAAAACACCAAATGCATGAGCAGGACCAACACTTGGAACCCAACCAAACCAAAACTAATGGAGATGAGACTGGAGAGTCTCCCGCTGGACAAATGGACTACTGAACTGGACAGCAGACCACAGAACTGACCAACAGCCGCCTTATCCGGAGACTTCTGAAGGACTTCAGAGCCAAGTACTTCACTGGGAAGTATTGCACTGTTACACAACAGGCTGCTGAACAATCAATTACTTTCTTAAGAGGGCTGAAAGAATAAAAAGGAAAATTGAGGTAGCTCGCTGACTGTCATCATTTTACATGGTGACGTTGATTATGTTCTGCACTGTTTTGTGCCAAAAATTCAACACTTAACACTTTTTTTCTTCTTTGCAAGGAGACTGGAAGTGGCTTTACATCTTGCTTATAATGAGAGGGTAAATTACAAAAGGGCTATTAGGTTGACATACTCGGTGAATACAAGAGTATGCTAGTGAATCAAACTGTTATGTGCGCTATTTTTTTTTTGAAGAAGAAGAAGAAGATGCATTACAGATGTTATTTTCATAATGCTCTGGGTAAGAGCAAACAGTTATTCACCATATATGGCACCAATGAATTCAACAGAAACACCTTCCAGAAGGCCAGACCTGGGTACATCCTCAGCGGTGATATTGCACTATCAAAAACGTTAACACTTTGAGAATATTCAATGGAAAATGTTCAAAAAGTTGTTTTCATTCTTTGCAAACCTCTTCCAGCAAATCAATGGCGAGAAGCCATGCTTGCAGCCAAACCCTCGATTCTTTTACACTTAGAAGCAAGAATGTGAGCACAGCAATCCAGTCCATTATTTATATGAGACTACCCAATACTTCAATTATAAAAGTCTCCCTTCTCGCTGTGTGATAAGAGAGACAAGTTATAACAGCAAACACACATGTGCCCTTTGTCTCACCACTGCAGTGTAGGCTGATTACCTTGCTTGACAGAGACAAATCTTTTGTTGGCAGCCTGGAAAATTACTTGTGGATGACTTTCTTCTAGGTCAAACAGCTCATCCTTTCCAGGCTTGGAGCAGCGGCCAGAGCGCAGCGTGCCCGTGGGCCCCATCGGAGTCAGGTATCTCCCATCACAGTCCTTGAAGGCCAGCTTGCCAGATTTGAGCTCCAGGGTGAAGGCGGTGGTAGCCACGTTCTCCTTCACCAGTTTACCGTCGTTGTTGAGGAAGCGGCTGTCGCAGGTCTTCAAACTATACTTGCCCTCCGTGTAGACCAGGGTGACCAGGGAGTCCACTCCCCAGGGAATGTTGCTGTCCACCGAGATCTCGCCATCCGAGGCGGACAGGTGGGCATAGCGCTTTCGTGCCACGCTGAGCAGGCTGGCCTGCGGGTGGAGGGCCAAGTGGACGGCCCACAACTCCGGCTCCCCGATGGCTTGGGAGAAGCAGGATAGGTAGTCGGCGGAGCCTCCAAAGTAGCGCAGGTAAGGCTCTGACTGGAGGGCCCAGCGGCCGTCCGACTGGGGCACAATGAGGAAGCGGCAGTCAGAGTCGGGCTTCTCTGCTCCGCAGATGACCTTCCCGTCCTTGTCAGAGGCCAGGTATCGCCCCAGATGGCTGCGGAGGAACACCACCTGTCCGTCCTGGTCGTTCTGCTCCAAGGTCCAGATCTGTTTCTTCTTCATGCTGGTGGCCGAGGCGTTCACCTTGAAGCCGAAGGCCTCGGCCGTCAGGTAGCGGTTCTCATGGTTGATGAGGCCAAACTGCAGCTTCAGGGCATTGTTAATTCCGTTTGTGGGCATGCTTAATCTGTCTGCGCGTTGAGATCCCCAGTGAACAGGTGCCGGACCAAACAAGGGGAAGGGTAGAGGGGGGGGGGGAGAAACACGGGCAGGAGAAATAAAAAAAAGTGAAGCGTTGGATTTCGCTCTCTTCTTTCTTGCAAGCTGTAAATTGGCTTCACTTATCTCCCCGAATGGAGGTGTTCAGTATTCCTCTGTTGTAGCGCTCACTCCCTCTCATCCCCACAGGGCTCGCTCGGCCACTTGCTCTCCGTTCCCTAATCAGTTGGGATTAGCATCAGCAGGACACAGCACCTCAATCCAACAAGCCGCTGACGTCACATGCCAATGCACCAGCCCCAACTCTCCCTCCCTCCGTCTCTATTTTTTTTCTTCTTCCTTTTACTCGCTCAGAGGGACTCGATTTTCTATCTGTTTCGCATCTTCCTCCGCTCTGCTGTCTCGCTCCGTTCTCCGTTTTATAAATCCACCCCTCCCATCCCTCCCTCCTCTTCCTGCAACCGACACTGACACTCTCATTTGTCTGGTCCGGTCTCTATTGGCCGTTGCTCACATATTTAGGCCCATATACTACTAAGCATGCCATCCAAACCCAGGATTATCCAAGCCCTGATCTTCTGGTGAGCCACGTCCTATTTGGAAATGATCCAGAGGGTAAAGGTGCTTCGGGCTGCTCCCGGTGGCTCCTCACTTTTCAAACAAGCTACGTCCAAGACCAACTGAGTTTTCAAAAGGTCAATCCCCTCGACCATGAGCACAACTTGTGTCCCAACGTTTCCTGCCTATACATAAGCCCTCCTCGTGCCAAGGCCTTCAGGCAAAGATTTGAGTCCCACCATAAATGAGGCTTTCACATTCACTTTGTTGTTGACTGACTATTTAGAAGAAGGTCTATATGTTGAAGTCCCAAAAGCTTCCTTGTGTTTATTTATGAAAAGGCACCTATGTATGTCCCTGTTGCTGCCCAAGAGCAGCAAGTGTTTGTTCCAGATTGTTCTTTTAAAGACACTTGGCTTAGAGTAATACCCTCTCAAACACATTTGAATGTGCTTGGAAATCACACATTTGCGTTCCCCCGACTTGAAAAGCCTTTTTTCCCCTCCCTGACTCTCATCCGACTCCACCCTTTCTTCATTCACGTTCTTTCTGATTCTCCCTCAGCAGCCCTCGTGTCAGTCTGTCAGCCACAGATGGAGAGGACAGGACTCCATGCTCCATGACCTTTGTCATGGCACAAACCCAGATCAACCCTTGTAAGAGCATTAAAGACCTCCTTTGCTAGGGTTCCTGGTGTATGGAAAGTAAACTTGTGCAAAGCAGCATTGGATACAGGCCCATCCACAGACATGGCTGGGCCCCTGAAAAGGTCCAGGGAATACCCCCACCCACCCCCCCGCAAATCTGCTTTACTCATATCAACACATGCTCATGTCATGCTCTCTCTCTCTCTCTCTCTCTCTCTCTCTCTCTCTCCTACAAAACAAATACAATGAAAACTGAGAGAGACTTAGCAACGGGGGCTACACACACACACACACACACACACACACACACACACAACACCTGCCTAAAGTGCCTTCAGGTGCCTGCTATATGTGGTCCAGGTTTCTGACCCATACAGTAGAAACCTGGACCACATATAGCTGGCACCTGAAGGCACTCGAGGCGGAGATGTGTGTGTGTGTGTGTGTGTGTGTGTGTGTGTGTGTAGCCCCCGTTGCTAAGTCTCTCTCAGTTTTCATTGTATTTGTTTTGTAAGAGAGAGAGAGAGAGAGAGAGAGAGAGAGAGAGAGAGAGAGAGAGAGAGAGAGAGAGAGAGAGAGAGAGAGCGAGCATGACATGAGCATGTGTTGATATGAGTAAAGCAGATATTTGGGGGGGGGGGCATTCACACACACACACACACACACACACACACACCATAATAGAAGTCTCTGACACACTTAATCACACCAAGGTCAACAAAGCTCTGCTACACTTACACCACACATTTCCCAGTGGAAATGCAATTTCTGACCTTACGGCTTCATCTTACACAGCCATCTTCCTCGTCTTACTGGGTGCTAAGTCCTCTATATGTCTTTAAAGTCCCTCGCTTTAGTCAGTTCACACTCAATAACCATTATTATGACTTATATTTAGGATGAACATCCTAAAGATAAGTTTGTAAACATTTAAAAAGTTCGTTTGCTCTCCTCCCTCCCTTTGCAGGTTTTACTTCAAACATACCGTGTCCCTGTAATGGCGACAGGCGTGGGTGCAAGTCCACGAACACTGGGATGGCACCGAGCGCTTTGCCTGCGCCCCCGTCCACAGGTCAGTGGTTGTGTCAGGAAGGGCACCCGGCGTAACACTTTGCCACGTCACTATGCGGACTGACAGGACCGCCATTGGAGCTGCGCCCTCACAGAGTACCGGCGGAAACTATCACGTCCGCTGCGGCGACCCCTGGGAAACAGGAAACAAGCCGAAAGAAGAAGAAGAAGACATTTAGGATGGACACGATTACTGCTGGCCTCCATGGCTCCCTCTAGCGGTCCGGCCCCTGAAAGCTTTCATCTCCCCCCCCCCCCCCCGTTATGGGCGGCCCTTACTGCAGTGGTTCTCAACCTTTTTGGGGTCCTGGACCCCCTGCGTATTTTTGATCTACCCTGAGGACCCCTCCACCTGATCTTGGGGGAGGGGGGTTGCAATTTGATAGAAACAGTAGAAACTGCATTTTAAATGGCATTATAGCATTTATTCACTCTTTGGGGCAAAAATAAGAGCTTTCAGTTGTAACTTAGATATAGTTAACAAAACAGAATTCTTATGCAGTAACTTTCAGATATATGTAACAAAACAGAATTCTTATGCAGTAACTTTCAGATATATGTAACAAAACAGAATTCTTATGCAGTAACTTTCAGATATATGTAGCAAAACAGAATATGTATTCAGTAACTTTCAGATATATGTAACAAAACAGAATATGTATTCAGTAACTTTCAGATATATGTAACAAAACAGAATATGTATTCAGTAACTTTCAGATATATGTAACAAAACAGAATATGTGTTCAGTAACTTTCAGATATATGTAACAACAGAATTTTTATGCAGTAACTTTTAACAATGCAAACGGGAGCGAGATCTCCTATTAAAATACAATAAATTACACTTGTGAAACAGATGTAATTAGAGAAAAAAGTCCTGTTACCCTTTATAGTTTAGGCAGATAAAGGTCTCAGTCACATTTGAGTAAAATAATCCTATTTCTATAAATGTCATAGGATCTTTTTTTTAAAGATATTTTATTTTCACTGACCCCTTGCAATTACACCACGGACCACTAGGGGGCCGCGGACCCCCGGTTGAGAAACACTGCCTTACTGGATACCCCTATCAAAGTCACGAGAGCATGGCGTCCACATGAGGAGTTGTACCAATCAGAGACAAAAGCTTGAAAAATGAAACAAAATAAAACAAAACAAAGCAAATCTTCCTCGTGCCTCATTGTTAGCAGGGTAGCGGTCTCTGTTTATCGGGAGAGATAGGGTGATTGGCATTGCAGGGAGAACATGTAGTACTCAAACGCTGTGTGCAAACACGTGTATGTGGTATACACATAGTGTGTGTGTGTGAACACGGTGCCTGCAACCCTAAATGATTTTGTAAAAAAAAAAAGAAAAAAAGAAGTCGTGCTTAAAAGGAGATTGAAGTCAGTCTTCGTGCAGCATCTCCAATGTTGCACAGCATCAAGAATCAGTGACGCTTATCCCACGTCTGCAAATCAAAAGCAAGCACACACACCCCCCCCCCCCTCTGCATGGATGTACAGGACATACTGTTCCATACACTGGAAATACTAATGCACAGCTCGTTCAGCTTTTGAATTTGCGTTCGGCTTGAGCGGGGAAAAAAAGTAAATTGTCTCGAGACATGTGCAGAAATCTGCTGATATTTGTATGTCAGTAATACTGCGAATCCAGCCCCCAGAAAAATAAATTTGTGTAGAATGAAACAACCGTCACATTCAGGTTTTGTACACTTCCAAGCTCATCTGTCATCTGCCAAACCCCCCCCCCCCCCCGGTGGACCTCGCATGCACGGGACATATGTACCATTCCTACATCCTGCCCCACCCCACTCTGTATATTGACTAAGCTATTTCAGTCGCTCCGCCTGCCTAAACACACACACACACACACACACACACACACACACACACACACACACACACACACACACACACACACACACACACGCCTCTAAAACAAACCTACACAGCGGTTGCATGGCTTTGTTGTGTGCAGCACGATACAGGATCATTTATTTAAGTCTGGGATTGGAAGTAGTACTATTGGAAGTAGTACTATTGGAAGTAGTTCTATTGGAAGTAGTACTATTGGAAGTAGTACTATTGGAAGTAGCTCTATTGGAAGTAGTTCTATTGGAAGTAGCTCTATTGGAAGTAGTACTATTGGAAGTAGTTCTATTGGAAGTAGTTCTATTGGAAGTAGTTCTATTGGAAGTAGTACTATTAGAAGTAGTTCTATTGGAAGTAGTACTATTGGAAGTAGTTCTACTGGAAGTAGTACTATTGGAAGTAGTACTATTGGAAGTACTTCTATTGGAAGTAGTACTATTGGAAGTAGTACTATTGGAAGTAATTCTATAGGAAGTAGTACTATTGGAAGTAGTTCTATTGGAAGTAGTACTACTGGAAGTAGTTCTATTGGAAGTAGTACTATTGGAAGCAGTTCTATTGGAAGTAGTTCTATTGGAAGTAGTACTATTGGAAGTAATTCTATTGGAAGTAGTACTATTGGAAGTAATTCTATTGGAAGTAGTACTATTGGAAGTAGTACTATTGGAAGTAGTACTATTGGTACTGCACATGTTTATCTGAGCTGCAAGAGATGCTTTTGTGCACCGGTTAAACAGACCTAAAGTTGGTTTGTGTAACTTACACATTTAGCTAACTGATGATAACCCAGAAAAGCAAGCTGACACGTCAGAAATATTATAACATTTTCCCTAAAACGGCTGATTTGTTTGAGCACGTTGGATGGATGGATGGATGGATGGATGGATGGATGGATATTAAGTTAACCTCTATTTTGTCATGAACTACTTTTCATCAATTTTCCCATGTTTAATTTGGATCCAAAACACAACAAAAAACAACCCACAGCTTTCTGTGTTGTCTCTCCTACTCTGCATGGTGCAGAGACCCCCTTGCCGGGTGCTTGGCTCCTTCCATCGGAGGGCGGGCATCATATTCACACGGACATTATGGACGGTAGTCAAAAGTAAAGGGGTGATCGAGCACCATGCAAATCCCTTACACACTGACCTTTACGCCTGATTTTTCCTCAACTGTCCATCCTGAATAGATAACCTGCTGTCGACAGCGAGTTGTGAAGGAGACGGAGTGTGTGCAGCCTGGTTATAATATAGTGTGTGTGTGTGTGTGTGTGTGTGTGTGTGTGTGTGTGTGTGTGTGTGTGTGTGTGTGTGTGTGTGTGTGTGTGTGTGTGTGTGTGTGTCTCTCATGTGGTACACAGCTGGCTCCGTTACGTGTTGTATGAATAGGAAGGGATCTGTTCTGCTCCAACCTCCGCTCCCTCCTCCTAAGTTGAGGGTATAAGACAGAACTTTTTCACCCGTCACCAATGTGGTCGTGTTAGGCCACGAAGTGCATGCTGGGTGGACCTCAGCCTGCACTGCTTTTCATGTCAGTGCTGTTCGGATGACAGGCGAGGGCCCAGCCCTGGCACACGAATGGCTTGTATTCTTGGAGACGAGTGGGATATGATTAGCCGGTCTGACATATTCTTTTCTTCTTTTTTGGTGATCCACCCACCCCCCCCCCAATTGTACTTGGCTAATTACCCCATGGCCTGTTCGCTGTGCCGCCCCTCTGCCCATCCGGGGAGGGCTGCAGACTACCACATGCCTCCTCCCATACACGTGGAGTCACCAGCCGCTTCTTTCCACCTGACAGTGAGGCGTTTCACCAGGGGGACGTAGCAGGGGGGAGGATGACGCCATTCCCCCCAGTTCCCCCTCCCCCCTGAACAGGCGCCCCGACCGACCAGAGGAGGCGCTAGTGCAGTGGAGGTAACACGGGGATTCGAACCGGCGATCCCCGTGTTGGTAGGCAACGGTGGTGGTAGTTTGACCCAGGGAGTTCAAACTAGGGTTCTCCAGGCAAACCTGACTGCAGAACAGTTGCAGCCCCCTTGTTTGTTTGTTTGTTTGTTTGTTTTTCCGAATTCAAAAAGTTATAATAGTAGTTATAAAACAGTTATAACAACTTCTACTATATAGTTGTTGCTATAAATAGCACTTGATGAATAGTAGCTATAACAATAACTGTAGTCATAACTATACTTTACAACTATGAAAAAAAGCTACACAAACAAAAGTGTGTTGCTGTATTTCTGGCCATGTATTACTGTATATTACACACGTCACTCCATCAGTCGGTCTTGGGAAGCCTACGTCAGTCAAAAGGCAATGGTGGGAGTACTTATAGTGGACAATTCAAACGTTTTGTGGTCAAAGTACGACAACACAACCTTTAACGGTGCTAACACAACCACAAGAGCTCATCCTTGCTGAGCCGTACTTTGGGCCTCCAGTATGTTTGTTTTTGGGGGTTTTTTTAAAGCCAATTGATTTTGACATTGTATTTTTACAACTGCAAGAATACAATAAGGTGTCCGGGTGGTGTAGCACTCTATTCCGTTGCTGGTTCGAATCCCCATGTTACCTCCGGCTTAGTCGGGTGACACAACTGGTCGTGTCAGCGAATGTGTTCTCTGCATTGAACCCATCCTATTGTATAGGAGCAGTGGGCAGCTGCAGCGCCCGGGGACCAACTCCAGTATTTCTTTCCATTGCCTTGCTCAGGGGCACAGACAGGAGTATTAACCCTAACATGCATGTCTTTTTGACGGTGGGAGGAAACCGGAGCACCCGGAGGAAACCCACGCAGACACGGGGAGAACATGCAAACTCCACACAGAAAGGACCTGGGACGGCCTGGGGTTCGAACCCAGGACCTTCTTGCTGTGAAGTAACAGTGCTAACCACTAGGCCACCATGCTGTGATAATCATCTACTTCCTGCAGTAAAGCTAA
The DNA here is from genome assembly GCF_029633865.1 of Lampris incognitus. Taxonomy (NCBI): domain Eukaryota; kingdom Metazoa; phylum Chordata; class Actinopteri; order Lampriformes; family Lampridae; genus Lampris; species Lampris incognitus. The sequence goes on along the minus strand of NC_079220.1, from coordinate 50,056,284 downwards.
CGCGGCTTATGACAAGACGGCCCTCACTTGAGTTCATAGCAGCAGTAAGCACGGGTTCACGTTGGATCTGAGATAGAAATGCTAAAATTCAGGAAAGTCAGGTGGCGAGTACGCTGCTACACTCAGCACTGAATTTATCTGAGTAAAGCTCTATAAGTGTGTGAACAATCTCGACCTAGAGCGTTGTTCTTAGCCTACAGTTGGTTACGGTTATCTGTGAAAGCTATTAAATTCCCCCATGGCAAGAACAACTGATATTCTGTCTGTGACCAGTAATCACTATAGCAAATGGTTTAGCAATGAGTATGGCCAGCGCTGCCTCACTATAAATAGATTGCTTATACTGTACTTGTAATCCAACTGATAGGACTCATAATCAGCTCCTTGGATGAGAATCTGTTTATCCTCCCATGTGAAATACATTGCAGGGTGAAATCCTCTTACTCCAAGCAAATGTTGGATTGTGTCTCTGTTATTCTGTTATGTACTGGGCCTTCAGACAGTATTCACCCCCGTCTTCACATTTTGTTCCCGTTACACCTCAAAACTGTAACGCACTGATTTGTATTTCTTCCTTCATTAACACACTAGCAGAGGTACCCGGCGTTGCCCGGGGAAATGTTGTCACCACAAACAGCCAACACGATATGCCGCCACCGCCGCTGCCACAAAATAAACTCAATTTTGCAAATAAATCAAATTGTTTACCTGCTTTTTCAAATATTTTTCGAACTGTGCAATCCTTGGAAAGTGCTGATTCTAAAGATACCTTTCTTTTTGTTCTACAATGAGTATTTCTGGAGTTTTAAGCAAACATACAAACATACACTCTTGCTTTATATATATATAGAGAGAGAGAGAGAGAGAGAGAGAGAGAGAGAGAGAGAGAGAGAGAGAGAGAGAGAGAGAGAGAGAGAGAGAGAGAGAGAGAGAGAGAGAGATTCAAAACATTTGTGAAGCAAGAAATATTTCTTTTTTATTTAAGGACATTTTTTCCCAATATTTGTTGAAGAATTAAAGACCTACATCTCTTGTGTACCAAAGCATTCGCCAGCGGAGCACATTGGTCTTTAGCAGCAATTACAGCTGTGTGTCTTTATGAGTTTTTATAATGAGGTTCACGCACAACATCTGTACACAGCAATTTTCAGGTCATACCACAGATTTCCTTTGGGATTTAAATTTGGGAACCAGCTGGGCCATTCTTTAATATCAGCCCTCCTTTTTTTCTTTTTTCTTTTTTAAGCCATTCATTACTCATTTTTGCCATGTGAGTCGAGTCATTATCCTGCTGGAACATGATTTCTTTTTTTCCCTAAACTCGGATCTCTTGCTGACTGAAACAGGTTCTTCATGACGATTTGCCTGTATTTGCCTGTATATGGATCCATCCATCTCACCCTTGATGACAACAAGCTCCCAGTCCCTCCTGCTGAAAAGCAACCCACTGACATAATACTGCATAGGGATGATCATGGAAAGTTGAGTCGGTTCATCTGACACAACGTTGAGCATGCATAAAGATGCATAGGGATGATGTAAGTGTTGGGCTGTGTTTGGTTTACAGCAGACACAGGCACTTTGCTTTCAGACCACAAAATCTTCATCTAGGAGGACTCTGTTTGACCAATGGGTTTAGAGTTTGGTGGATGTGAGGTGAAGGGTCAGCTGCTTGCTCCAGGCCGCTATCCCAGGAAAGTCAAATCTGGGAATGTATGCAGAGATTGTTGATTTCTACAGTTTCTCCAATTTCAGCCAACGACCTCTGTCAGCGTAGGCCCCAACTTATGAAAAGGATTGTGGGTAAATATAAAGAACAGGCATAACAGTACGTAGAGTTATAATATATGCTTTCCCCATATTCTCTCCAACAACAACAAAAAAAGCTTGACCACTGTCATGAAAATATTGGTCTTTCTATGTATAGACAATCCTACCATGCACCAGAACTCTAGACCAACTTTGTCTGATGTTTTTTTTTATACCCTACCTATGAAAAAAGTGTTAAGCATTACTGATATTCAACGCACAAAGCTGGCAGTCTGACATTTATCAAATGTTTAAGACAAATCCGGGAGGTTCAAATTGCCGTCAGCGTTGGTTAAAGTCATCACGTGTTTGGTTTATTTTATTTGATGGTGGATAAAACAAGAGAGATATTCAGCTACTCACTGATGTCTTTTTGACTTGGCTAAGCGTACTGATTTCTCATTTTACCTTACTTTTTTTGGAGGTGGGGTTGGGGGTCAAAAGTATTGCGGGTGCTCAAGCTTCTCAGCACCACCCATGTCTGTGAAGGTTATAGTCGCTCCTCTGACAATTGCCCCTTTCTGTCTCGGTCACTCAGTTTGGTTGGACAGCTGGATTTTACCAGTGTCTGGGTTGTGCCATATTTTTTTTTCCATTTCATAACAGTGAACTTTACAGTGCTATTTGGAAGTTTTGCCAATTTCTTTCACAAGTTTCTTTAGCTTTAAGCCCCCTAAAACCTTCATCTTGAAGTTCCACAGACCTTTCTTTGGTCTTCATGACGGCAGAACTGGCCCGGTCCAGTCTGCCTCTCATTTGTAAAGACTCAATGTCGGGGATATCTAGTGTGCAGGCGTGTGACTGGACAAGTCTTGATTAAAATCCAATACAGGTGGGCCCTGTCAACGTACGTCATCTCTCAACAAAACTGAACACGCCTGGCCCAACTAAATACTCTATCAGTTAGATCATTTTCAAGTTGGGATTTGTGATATAATTCTGAAGAAGAAGAAGAAGAAAGCCACTCTATTTTGTCATTGTAGGTTACAATGAACCCATCCTATTGTATAGGAGCAGTGGGTAGCTGCAGCACCCGGGGACCAACTCCAGTTCTTCTTTCCATTGCCTTGCTCAAGGGCACAGGCAGGAGTATTAACCCTAGCATGCATGTCTTTTTGATGGTGGGAGGAAACTGGAGCACCTGGAGGAAACCCATGCAGACACGAGGAGAACATGCAAACTCCACACAGAAAGGACCTGGGACGGCCTGGGGTTCGAATCCAGGACCTTGTTGCTGTGTGGCAACAGTGCTCACCACTGGGCCACCGTGCCGCCCCTGAAAACATCCTAAATATTTTATTTCGTTTTGACACAATAGAAAATTACTCCTATACATCATAAAAGCCCATTTGAATATAGTTTGATTTGACTTTACAACACAAGAAAGCAAGAAATAATCAACAGGGGAGAGGGCGAGTACGCGCTGAAGCCACCGTATATATCATCGTCCACATCAGGGACTCGACTTTCACTGTCTTATGTGTTCATTTAGGTCAAAGGTACGCTATTCTCACTGACGATGAAAGATCTGATGACACAATGTAGATTATGCTACCCCTTTTATTACCTCTTTCATGGGCTTTATTGCACGGTTTAGGACAGTGAAGTGCATAAGCGCTGTTGGGTTTCCAACCTCTCCAAGGTAGGGCAGTTGTAATAGAACAGGTACAGTCTTCGGGGGGGGAAGGAGCAACTACATCTCATGTCCACAGATTGAACCAGCGCAAAAGGTTTCGAAATTAATGTGGATCTAAATACCCTTAAATGCAACTTACTAATATTTGTTTTTCTTCACTCATCTGTTGGCTGAGAGGGACAACAGATTATTCCAGAGAAGAAATAACTGCAGGATAATAAATCACCTGTTTCCGCTTAAGACCACTAGATGGCGGTGTTCCCCCCCGCACTGTGTTCTAATTGAAAGATCATTGATACACTGGTTATGGGGTCGTGCCTAGATGGTAACCTTTGATTTGCGAAACTCTCGCGGGATTTGTAACCTAACCGCAGCCCAACAGAACCCTAACCTTTAACCTAACGCTTACCCTGCGCATGTGCGAGAGTTTCGCAAATCCGGGGTTACCATCGAGACACAAACCTGGTTATGCTGTGTACCCCCCCCCTCCCCCCTTTAGCAAAACTAAAATCCTTGGCTTTTACTGGGATTGCGTTTTGATGTGGAGGGAGGATGAAAATCCCAGGACGCAGCACAGCAACCTTCCTGCAGACATGGGAGCGACATTTTGAGAGGCGTCTATTTGTATCTTAGATAACCAGCATCCTTTTCTTTTCAAATTAAAAAAAAAAGTTTGCCACTTTGCAAAAGTGAGGAAGTTTTTCCACTCTACAGTTTTTCACCGTCGACGCATCCACCCCGTCCGGCCATGCTTCCGTCCGTTCGTCCACTCGTTCATGACCAAATGTCATGTTAAACCCTCGAGTTGAGTATTAACCCGGGTCCACGTTGGCTGCATTCCTCACAGAGCTGTGGGTTTTGTAGGCAAGCTGTAAGGGGGGGCGGGGAGGGGGTCCACAGGGGGTCCTGTGATTGATTCGAGGTGGGCTGGAGGTCTCGGTACGCCACATAGGACAGGGCATTAGAGCAGGTTTGTAGTAATCCCCGGGCTTTTTTTTTTTGTTTTTTTGGTGACTGGTAGGTGGAGCAGGTGGGATACGCTGATCCTCCATATTAAAGAGCTACCAATTACCCGGCGGGCCTTGCAATTAACTCACTCTTATACGGTGGCAACGTTAGCCTAACAACAAAATTTGATCCGCACTGTCAACACAATAAGGGTTGGATGTGGTGCGTTATGGTTGCAGGAGTATATGATTCTTGTCCAGTAGATGGCAGTAATGACTACAAATTGTCTTGGTCGTTTGCTGTACCATCGTCCTCGCTTACACACACACACACACACACACACACACACACACACACACACACACACACACACACACACACACACACACACACACACACACGCACATGGACATACACACCCATTGGGTAAAACTAAGGGAAATGACACGCACACGTTTCACAGAAATGATAAGAGTAATTTCTCCGAGCTTCCTAATGGAACATTTTGTAGCTGCCGGCTTAATTGTGCGGTACAGTTAATTTATGACAGCGTACAGCAAATTGTTTTCTGAGAATAAATTCGGCTGATTTTCCGTCAGCCAATCTTTGGACCCTTCGCTTGAGTAGCGTTCTGACGTGAGCTCACCAGTCATGTGATGACTTTATCAATGGCTCGACCAGTTTTGCCTGAAAACAAGGTACTCGAGTGACTCATCTACTGTCTGTGAATATTCTCGTTCATCCGGGTCATGGTTGTCCAGTTGCACTTGAATCAACTCCTTCGGATGACTCGTCTATCGTATTTTCACCGTTGTGAGTGTTTCAGAGAAATGTCCTCCGAGTTATCTTGACGCTGTAGAATCATCTCTGCTTTTGATGGGATGTTATTGAAATGAAGAAAAAAACTGCATCTAAACTAGAGACAATTAAGTCTCAAATCACTGTGGTGAGCACACATGACAGAGATGTCGCCTCATGACAAGTCACCTCTTTTGTCCCGGTGTTCTTAACTGGCGTAAGGTGCAACACAGCGTAAAAGAAGAAGAGGGGGAAATGGCTCTGTACACTACAGCGATGAAGGACGTGATCCATGAGGGGGGATTGCTTCAGAGATTTTAAATCTGCTCCCCTTTCCATCTCTTTTTTGATGCACCATTCTATTCTCCCATGTCACATGACACAAGAGGTATGAACTGAGGACATTGTGGAAGGGCTGCACTGTAAGTCAAGTCAAGTGTATTTGTGTAGCCCAATATCACACATTACAAATTTGCCTCAGTGCTGTCCGTGATCTGCCTGTGATCATCTCTAATGATGGAGGTAATAGTCTCCTAAGGGCAATGCCTTCCTTCTCCCCTCAACCCTCTCATTCCTTCCCTCCTTCCTTTCATGTAGGTTCCCTGGCACTCCGAGAACCTTCTTCTCAACAACTTAGTCATTAGGGGACAAACAGCGAAGGCACCCTAAGTGTTTCTACCTTTTCTGATATCATTATGCATCTGCAGCTTCTTCTTCTTCTTCTTCTTCTTCTTCTTCTTCTTTAAAAAGTTGTGCTATTTGGCACACTGAGTCTGCGCCTCGAGCGCTCTAGCACCACCAACGGGTCAAAGTTTGAGGCATACTGGGTTTTCCACCGTATTGTATTTTATGAAAAAAATTTCAAATTTTCACCAAATTTGCTTCGGGTGATCTTACAGTTATCATATGGATTTTTGATTTTCGAAACCGTTTGACTGTTACAGCCAATTGGAATTGGTGGCGAAGCCGGCAAATAGGAGGTGAGGTCATATCTACGCGACTGTTTTGTATTGACACCAAATTTGGTGCAAGATGGTACAAGATGGCGCCGGGGATGGCAGCTAGCTACAGCGCTCTCTAATACTTTTTTTTTTTTGTGTTTGTTTATTTATTCTCTGTTTGTCCGGTTACTCAAACCCGATTACTGGGGGCGTCTGGGTTGTGTAGTGGTCTATTTCGTTGCCCACCTGGTCGGGCGTCCCTACTCTGCATAACTGTAGTCCACTGACTTCCGGTTTCTACTGCAGCGGTCATTCCAGTTTCCTGTTTGTTGGCGTGTGCCGTTGACAATGGTATATTTTTCGCGATGCCTGCAAGATTTACCATGGATGAATGTCAACCACATGCACAGAACTGTCGACAAACCTTCACCTGCACCGACCAGCAAACGGGTGAAAAGTTTCAAGTTGTACATATCAAGTAACTTGCTGCTCCATGCCCTCTGCCGATCCGGGGAGGGCTGCAGACCACCACATGCTTTCTCCGATACAGGTGGAGTCGCCAGCCGCTTCTTTTCACCTGACAGTGAAACGGGTGAAATTTCACCCGTTTGCTGCTGGGTGCAGGTGAAAGTTTATCGACAGTTCTGTGCATGTGGTTGACATTTATCTTGCAGGCATCGCGGCATTGCCAATAGCACACACCAACAAACAGGAAACTGTTATGACCGCTGCAGTAGAAACTGGGAGTCAGCGGACTAGTCATGCACAGAGCCGGATACAATTGGGGAGAAAAGTGGAGAACCCCCCCCCCAAAAAAACAACAACAACAAACAAACAAAAACGATTACTTCCAGTAGAGAAGAACTGCTTGACATTAGGCAGTTAACTACAGATAGTTTTTCATCAGTTGTCATCAACCCGGACAGTTTTTTGGAGATGTTAGTCAGAGGAACAGTGGTTTTCTGTGTGTCACGGAGGTGATGCAGATGGGGGAAGCAAGTCGGTGCGCCGGTGAGGCTCAGATAGCAGGGATTTTGATCTGCACTCCCAGCAGTTCACCTGGCGAATCTCCCTTCCATGCCCAACAACATGGACGAGCCGCTTGTCCTCAACGGGACGAGCAAGGACTTTGCATGTTCTGTTTCACTGAAACCTTGCTCAGGAAATCCACCCCCGACTGGGTTTCCGCATACACCGAGCGGAGCGGAGGAGGAAGGAGGAATTTGCTTCTACATAAATGAAGGCTGGTGTACAGATGTCACAGTGTTAAGTAAATACTGATACCCGAACTTGGGAGTCATTGTTCATAAACTGCAAGCCATTTTATTCTCAGCGGGAATTTTCATCCTTAATCCTGGTTGGTGTTTACATCCCACCCCAGGCCAGCCTGAATGGCACACCGCAAACCGTGGCCGACCAGATTACCGGCTTTGAACAAAAACATACAGACTCACTTTACTTGGGGACTTTAACAGAGCAAAATCAAACCACGAACTACCAAACTACAGACAGCATATTAATTATCCCACCAGGGAAAATAACACACTGGACCACTGCTACACAATTCTTAAAGATGCATATCGCTCTGCAAAGCCTGTGGTAAAAACAGCGAAGAAATGGACCAGCGAAGCAAAACAGGAACCGCAAGACTGTTTTGACTGCACCGACTGGTGTGTTTTTGAAGCTGCAACTGGCAACCTGGACAAACTAACTGACACTTTGACACATCTTACATCAGCTTTTGTGAAGACGTGTGTGCATGCACCAAGAACTTTTGCACATGTAACAATAACAAGCCATGGTTCACAGCAAAACTAAGACAACTTCCGTAGGCCAAGCAGGATGTCTACACTACAGAGCTCTGTGCGAGCAGGCCAGAAATTCACTGACAAAGGAGATCAGAGTGGCTAAAAGAAGCTTCGCTGAAAAGCTGAAAAACAGGTTTTCAGCCAACGACCCTGTGTCAGTGTGGAGGGGCCCGCAAGACATCTCAAACTACAGAAGACCATCCCCCCATTCTGAGGCAAACAAAGGCCTGGCTGATGACCTGAATATCGCAGGTTTGAGAGGGACAAATTCAGGCTGCACTCGAGATATGTGTAGAGGATGTGAGCCGGCTTTTCCAGAGACAGAAGACCAGGAAAACACCAGGTCCAGACGGTGTCTCCCCATCCTGTCTTAAAGCCTGTGCTGACCAACTGGCTTCAATCTTCAGGCAGAGCTTCAACAGATCCTTGGGAGTTGTGTGAAGTCCCCTCCTGCTTCAAATGCTCTACCATCACCCCAGTCCCAAAGAAACCCTGTATCACAGGACTGAATGACTACAGGCCTTTCGCACTGGCGTGTGGTCATGAAGACTTTTGAATGTCTGGTGTTGGCCAACCTAAAGACACCTGTTGGACCCCCCGCAGTTTGCTTACCTGGCAACAGGTCAGTGGATGATGCAGTCAACATGGAACTGCACTACATCCTGCAACACCTTGACTGCCCAGCGACATATGCAACGATCCTGTTTGTCGACTTCAGTTCAGTGTTCAACACCATCATTCCAGAAAATCCTCACCTCCAACCTCTCCCAGCTCACTATATCCCCATCTGTCAGTTGATCACCAGCTTCCTGACAGGCAGGAAATAGCAGATGAGGCTGGGGGAAGTAACTTCTGGTATACGGACAGTCAGCACTGACGCCCCCCAGGGATGTGCCCTCTCCTCACTGCTCTTCTCCCTCTGCACCAACGATCACACCTCCAAGGACCCAGCTGATAAACAACTGAAGTTTGCAGATGACACTATGATCACCAGACTCATTCAGGATGGCGACGAGTCTGCATATCGGCGGGAGGTTGAGTGGCTGGGCCTCTGGTGTGGTCAGTACAACCTGGAGCTGAAAATACTCAAGACCGTGGAGATGACAGTGGACTTTGGGAGACATCCCTCGGCATTGCTCCCCCTCACGATATCCAACAACCCTGCTTCAACTTTCTGGGAACTACAATTTCCAAAGACCTGAATTGGGAGACCCAACATCAACGCCATCCTAAAAAAAAGACCCAGCAGAGGACGTTCTTTCTGTGGCAATTGAGGAAATTTGGTCTGCCACAGGAGCTGTTGAGCCAGTTCTACACCACAGTCACCGAATCGATCCTGTGCACATCCATCACGGTCTGGTTCACAGCAGCAACAAAACAGGATAGGAACAGACCGCAGTGGACAGAAAGGAGAGCAGAAAAAATAACTGGTGCTCCCCTATCCATCCTGCAGGACTTGTACACCTCTAGAGCCTGGAAACGGGCGGACAGAATCAGCACAGACCCCCCCCCCCACACACACACACACACCCACCCAGGACACAGTCTGTTTGAACTCCTACCCTCTGGCAAGTGATACAGAGCAATGTGCACCAAAACCACCCGACATAGGAACAGCTTTTTCCCCCACATTTCATCTCTCTCATGAATACTTAACAGCGTGGTGCAGTAATAGACACGTATTATGTAAATATGACACTTTGTAAATAGCCCCCTCTTTTCAAGATGTCTCACTTAAATAGATCTACGATGTGCACTGCCTGTTTAAACCAGATTTGTAATACAAATGTTTGTGCAACACAAATGTACAATTGTAAATATACAATTGTTGTTATAACATGGGTACGTAATATAGCATGTAGTTGCGTAGTGGATGGTAGGTGAATATATAGTGTATACTTTTGGTACATAATGCAATACAGTGGTTGTATATAGCTTTGTTTATGGGCATGATGGGCTGTGGAGTTGTGGTGTTGGTATAGGGTGTAGTGTACGGGCAATATAGTCTACTGCTATTTTCGGCTGCTCCTGTTAGGGGTCACCACCGCGGATCATCCGTTTCCATCTCTTCCTGTCCTCTGAATCTTCCTCTGTCACACCAGCCACCTGCATGTCCTCCCTCACCACATCCATAAACCTCCTCTTTGGCCTTCCTCTTCTCCTCTCGCCTGTGTATGTGCAATATAGTATACAAGCAATATGGGATAATATATGGCCATAAGTTATTCATTACTCAACCGTAACAAAACTGTATAGTAGCGAAATACCTGTTGTACATACATGTTTGCCTCCAATGTCCTGTTGTTGTTCCACTTATTTCTTCTGGGGGTTTTTTTGTTTTTGTTTTTGTTTTTGTTTTTTGTGGGCGTGATGTCTGCGAGTGCCAGAAGCTGCTGTGAACCGGGGTCAAATTCCTTGTGTGCATAGGCCCACTTGGCCAATAAAGCTGATTCTGATTATGATGTGAACTCGGGACCCCCCCAAAACACCCCCCCCAAATGTGTCATTTGGCCACTGGGGGCGCTGTAATAGGGAAAAATGTGTTTTTCCTATTAACTTCTGACACGTTTGCCTTAAAAAGGTAATTCTTGTGTGTGGTTGTATCTCGGGAGATCCCAAGACAGAGATAACATCGTATGTTCATTACAGTTAAACAGAGAGTGAGGTCATAACCCATCGACGGTTTGATGTATCAAAACCAGACTTGGTAAATGGACTTAGGACCCCATTCTGAGGAAGTAAAATTCTGCGTCATTTGACCACTGGGGGCGCTGCAATAGGCAAAAATGTGTTTTGGCTAATCGCTGTTGATGTGTTTGCCTAAATAACTGATTCACATATCTGGTGATACTGTAGGAGGTCCCAAGGCCGAGACATGGCAGCTTGTCACGTCAACCTTACTGATGCGACCACCATATTGGATTTTATTTACACGTTTAAAAAAATTTCCGAGGCCACGAAGTTTGCGCAACCTTCACCTAACACGGCACAGATGATCTCCGGACCAAGTCTCACAAAACGTTATCAGATGGATTTCTGATTTTCAAAACCGTTCGTCCGTCACCGCCAATCAAAATTGGCAGCAAAGCCCTCAAACCGGAAGTGAGGGCCTAGCTCAGCAGCGCCTTGATGTATTGACACCAAACTTGGTATATGGACTCGAGACGCCTTCACTGAGGATGTACTTGGACTGCTTGGCCCCCTCGTCACTGCTTGCAGCTATATTTAGACTGTGTTGGTCAGCCCAGGGCAAAATTGTTAGAGGGGCATTGTGAATAATAAGAGGGGGGGCACAGAAAATTACCAATCTGACCACCGTCACACGCAAAGGCACCCAAACTATATATATATATATATCCATCCATCCATTATCCAAACCGCTTATCCTGCTCTCAGGGTTGCAGGGATGCTGGAGCTAAAAGCTTGCAATCTAATTGGCCCAGAACATAGCAACTCGTTCCAAGCTTATGCATCTCAGCGCAACCACTTCCCATACGGAAAAAGGTAGGCCCGTCAGTCCACATCCACTACAGCGAGGGGCAATAATATCTCTCACGTGCATTCTCGCTCAACTCACTCACAAATAGGGTGGCGTGGCAGCCAGCCACACGACCTTAAATGGCAAAGCAGATACCTTCCGCAATACTTTTGCTAAATAGAACAGAGTATTGAACTCACCGATTAGTAGGGTTGAAGGCGGCGAGTTGAATCTCTGCATAACATCTTTCCACTCATTCAGCGACGCCTTCCGTTCATGCAACGTGGTTAGCCTTTTGTCTGTAAAGACGCTTTTCAACGCCGAGAAAGAGTTTTCACACATGGCGGTTGATGCGCCAAAAGTGAGCGCATGTTTGAATGCCACGACACCGCTTGGCACCGCCTCCAGCAGTGTGGTAGGTGCGGAGAATCCGGGAGATGGTCCAGTTATCATCACTGCTCTTAGAAAGTGGCGAGCAACCTCAAACTCGGATTCTAGAGCATCAGCTCCAGATAAAGAACCAAGAGTGGCTGTACCTGCATGGCATCCAGAACATGTTCACTGCATGTGTCAGGTGCTGGTACAGCTTTGATCAGTTCACCGTTCCTCGCACCGAACCTTCTATTTCTTTTAATACAATATCGACAGTGCTGAAAAACGACCTCCTCAATTCATTATCTTGACCCTCTTCATCATCAGTTCCTCTCTGTCCGACTCCTGCCTCAACCAAGAAGCGCTGTAGATTTTCGTTCTGCATCCTTCCGCGTTTTTGTGGCCTTTCAGCATCCCGCGCGTGGCGCTGTCCCAGAATGGTGGTGAACTCTCACAGCGATGTTTTGTCACAGATTCTGCCGCACTTCGAATGAGTCCAAGACCAGAGAGAAGACCAGTGTTCTCTGCTTGTAAGAGTCTGTTGGGAGGATCAAGCAACAAAGGGATGTTTTGCAGCGTTCGTGCGATGAACTCAAAGCTGCGGTCAGTAATGGCCTTAATTAAACCCGTTGCCTCAATGCGCAAATCAGCTCCGTATTTGTAGCTGCTGTCAATTTCCGTCAATAAGGGACAAATCTCCTCATAGGCTCGGATCACAGCGGTTACTGTGGCCAAATGTCCTGTCCAACACTGTTCTAGAAGTAGCTTCAGTTTTTCGCCTTTGACGTGAACTGCTACAGTGGGTTTCTTAAGAAACCTGTACAACGTGCCTCACACCACCAGAAAATGTTCTTTCCTTGACATTTGACGTATGTCAGGTGACTCGGCCATACCAAATTATCCCTAGGTGTGAATGTGTCGGTCCTGTGATGGCCTGGCGGCCTGTCCAGGGTGTCTCCCCGCCTGCCGCCCAATGACTGCTGGGATAGGCTCCCAGCATCCCGGTTTGGATAATGGATGGATAGCGTTGGTGACTACTGGATGTAGCTGGTGGTTGTAAAAGTGGACGTATGGTATGTCTGTGTCCAATTTGTCCTGCAGAACCTGCTGCACACCACCGTGCTTTCCTGACATCACCGACGCACCGTCATAGACTTGGCTATCTTAGATGGATCAAGTCCAACTCTGTAACTCAAGACAGGATTGTTTGCTGGCGTCTGTGCATCACCAGTCTCTGGACTGGCTATGGTCAACAGCCGTTCCCTCACCTTATAATGACCTGCTACAAATCGCAGAATAGAAATATTCTCAACCCCAGTTGGGTCTCGTGTGCCGTCCGCTGTAATGGTATACCCGGACTCACTAATTTCATCAACAATTTTCTCCGTCGGTACATCACTCACTATACAAATAATCTCGTTTTGTATGGTGTGTGAAGTATATCGTGCATTTCCGGGTATCATCATCAATATTGTAGCGATTTCGGGGGGCAGTCGGGGAACCGCCACAGCCAGGACGCGAACCCGTGTCTCCCGCTCCGCAAGTGACAACGTTAACCAGTCGACTAAAGGGTCCGACTCGTTAGTCAAGGACCAACGTGTCTACTTATCCAAGCACGTTACAATATGTTCTGCAATTCTGGATCTTTCTTTAGTGTATTCAAATAAAGAGAGAAACAGGCCACAACTGTCCTCCTCTCGTGACTGAAACGCAGCTTTGCAAATTGCCCCCCCCCCCGAAAAGCTAACCGGTCTGACGCTACAACTTCTATCACATCAATGATAGCCAGGGGCGGATCTACAGGGTGGCAATGGGTGGCAGCTGCCACCTCTGGGACACAGTCTTGCCACCCCTGTTGCCACCCCATTTATAAATCAGATAATATGTTTTTAAAGTATATTTTATGTACATGCATGGTGAAGGTCAATGAGACCCGCACCAAACTCATCTCAAACAGAAGTCGCCGATTTAGAATCCCCCTCCCCCTCACAGGCGCGGATCTACAGGGTGGCAAAGGGGTGGCAGCTGCCACCTCTGGGACACAGTCTTGCCACCCCTTTGCCACCCCAGGAAAAAATCTCTAGATCCACCACTGATGATAGCAGAGCTCGCTAACTACTCTGTTGACCATTGTCGATACCTCTCTGCGAGTGTTTGCTCGTCTCTCCCTCTTCCCATCTCGTTATATTCCCCCTGTGTTCCTTAGGTGCAGCATGTTGGTTCAGGCCTCGGTCTCTCTCGATCGCATGCTTCCAGAGAGAAAATCCCGTTTTGGTGAAGACAAGAGTCAACTCCGAACTTCCGGGAAGCGAAACAAAACGTTGCGTCAGCTTTGACGCTGTATCCCAGCCACTCCCTGCGGTTGTACCACTGGCCTACGAAAGACCGTTTCTGACCCTTCAACAAACGACCTGGGGATTTGCTCAAGGTGGGCCGAGCAGGCGTGTCGACCCCCCAGATCGTCCGGCGCAGAGCTGCCAGTTGGGGAACTCCTGTGAGGATCGTTTGAGGGAACGTTGCCACTTTCCTCACTGGCTGTGGCTAATGATGGCTGCCGCGCCACGCCTCTGCTACTTCGGTCTCGGTTCCCTGTTGCTCCTCGCTCCGTGGACTTGCCTCAGTAACTCCGGGTGCGGTTCCCGCTCCTCCTTCTTCGCTTCGATCATTTTGAGGTTGGTAATTTGCTTTTGTCAGCTTTTAAAAATCTTCTTGTATCCATTTTGACGTTTGGTCAATTCGCGCGCAGTAAAAATAGTGCACCGGCTGAGCATACTGTAACGAGATCGTTACAATAGGTATTGCAACCGCGTTACAATACAACAGTGTTACAGATTGTTACAATGTGTATTGTAACGATCATGGTTACAATATTGCAACCGCGTTACAATACAGCCGTGTTACAAATTGTTACAATGTGTATTGTAACGATCATGGTTACAATATTGCAACCGCGTTACAATACAGCCGTGTTACAAATTGTTACAATGTGTATTGTAACGATCATGGTTACAATATTGCAACCGCGTTACAATACAGCCGTGTTACAAATTGTTACAATGTGTATTGTAACGATCATGGTTACAATATTGCAACGGCGTTACAATACAGCCGTGTTACAAATTGTTACAATGTGTATTGTAACGATCATGGTTACAATATTGCAACCGCGTTTACAATGCAACCGTGTTACAAATTGTTACAATGTGTATTGTAACGATCATGGTTACAATATTGCAACCGCGTTACAATGCAACCGTGTTACAAATTGTTACAATGTGTATTGTAACGATCATGGTTACAATATTTCAACCGCGTTACAATGCAACCGTGTTACAAATTGTTACAATATGTATTGTAACGATCATGGTTACAATAACCGTGATCGTTACAATACCTTACCCTAATGAAACTCGCGAGACACCTGCTGACGCAACGCTTGAAGGAAACATGCAAACTGGATAGCCGTCTAACATAAAAAATAAATCTTTCCTCAGTTGAATTAAAAATTATAATTTGGTAAAGAGCGCACCAACATGAAATAATGCAGCAACGACTTTGATTTACAAAGAGGATTTAAACATCTTGAAATAAATTGGGTGGGGGCACTGAATGCAGCACCGTGTATAGCGAGAGCCTGGCCATCCTTTAGCTTTGCAACACGCGCTGTGATTGGCTGAGAGCCTGCCACGTGCTTGACGTGGCTCTGTCATGACGTTTCAATGATTTCCCCTGCCTTTTTGGCCCGTTTCTCGCCGATCTGTGGCAGTTGAAGGAGAATCGGTGTGTTGTGCGGCTTGGGGCTGTTCCGTTCGGCCGGGACAAGGTCGTCGGGTTCCACAGGATGCACAAAGGAGGGCAGCTTGGACCGTGAAGATTCGCAGGCTGGGCTGGTCCCCCTCAGCTTATTCCTTCCTACATGTGCTCGGTGAGTTCATTTCAGTGTTTACGATTTTTCGATAAACTGGCTTCCCTAGAGCAATCCGAGTCTGTGAGGTACTGACGTGTGGAAATCAGCTGTATAGCACATCCAATCCGTGTATAACCGTTGACAGAAATCAGGCAAATGTATTAAATAAATGAGGCAACCTGAAATATTACATTACTCCAGAGCTTCCGCCAGAGGCCTAAAAGTGTGTATGTGGGAGGGGGGGGCGGATTTTGGAATTCTCCCTGCCCTACCTATTTGAGGGGGACTCTGGGCAGTTTTTTGGGCGACCTTGCATTTTGTGATGGGAGTCCAGCAATCCCATTATCCATGAAGCCAGCTTGTAACGTTAAATGTAATACACCTTTTATTTTTAGAAATGACACACTGCAGCCAGGTGTCAAACTCTCTCTATCTGTGCATCACACCTATTATTTACTCAAATGTATACTCACTGCTGGCTAGCTGCTAGTTGTGGACGACTCACGCCCTACCCATAAGAAATTTCAAAAAATCATGAGCTTTGCCTCAAAGTTTGAGACCTTTTATTGTGATAAAGAAATATGACCTTAGGAAGACCACAAAACAAGCCCAAACCCAGACTTTCGGAGTATCGATCTCTACACAGTATCAACAGTAGTCGGGTGAAAGCCAAGTGTAAACACATACAAGTGGGCGGATGTAACGTATTGCCATCGTTGCTCTCCTGCCTATGACGTATACCGACCTAAATCCTGGTCAGAAACAATCAGAAGCCTCTAGGCCAAAGTGTTCTCCATTGTTATGTCGTTTGGGGGGGGGGGGCGATCACGGCCCGGGTGCGCCCCCTGGATCCGCGCACGTTATAGGTATATTGTGGTGACCCACATCTATATAACGAGAGACATTCACCTAAGAGGACGGTGTACCTTTAAGGGAAGAGGCGAGGGGTCAGATAATGCACTTCCGCTTCCGGTTCACAGTTCAGTTCAGTGTCGTTGTCGAATGTATGACATGCTAAGTTGGAGCTAGTAAACTACCTCGACTACGTCTACTCTCACGTCTCCTGTCTCGTTGTTTTCTAACTCCACAATATCTAGTATGTCACCAGTACCGTCCAGTTCACTCCCGCTGGCTTCAACTTCACCCACAACACTCGAAATGTACCCGCTTCCTTTCCGTCATGCCCGACCCGCTGCGTTTGTCACGCCTACCGCACCGTAGCCACGCCCACCGTGCCTGAGACCCTCACCCGGCACCCCATCTCCGTTTTCCCTGCTTTCTTTGAAAGTGCCGCCTGAGAGATCAGGAAGTGAACGCGATTTTGAAGCGTGATTTTTTTCGTACCCGTTTTCCGGGAACTCCGCCTCTGATTGGCTAGTACTCACTGAGAGAGCGTTCACCTGGATTCCGGGAAGACCCGCCCCTACTCTATCTCTGATTGGCTAACCCTATCCCTAACCCCACCCTAACCCTAACCTTAACCAACCTAATCAACGGAGGCAACGAGCACTAGCCAATCAGAGGCAGAGTTCCCGGAAAACGGGTACGGAAAAAAAATCACGCGATTTTGAGTAGCGCGCATGGGGCTGCCTGCCAGTTGGTAGGCAATATGGCGCCCGTGTAGCCAGTTGGCTGGAACACGGTCCTGATTGAATTTCGCTTGGGGAGGGGGGGGCTAAGCCTCACTGCAGCGCCCCCTGGAGCCGGGCCTGGTGGTCCAGTGACCATGCGAAGCGTTTGCTATATGACGTCTTTGTCCTCTCTCGCTCTCTCTCTCTGTCTTACTGCTTGGTTGCCCCTGTTCCCTTCTCATCCTCTCTCACTCTCTCTAACCCCCTCTTTCCATGGCTCTCTCTCCCCTTGTCTGTCTCACCTCCCTCTCTCGCTCCTTGTGCAAGCTCCCCTGCTCAGCTATATTTTATACTGTTGGGCCAATGGCCATGCAAAAAGTGCTGTATGACGTTTTCTTACATCTCTCTCTCTTACTGCTTGGTTGCCCCCCGGGTCCATTCTCATCCTCCCTCGCTCTCTCTAACTACCCCCTCTTTCCATGGCTCTCTCTCTCTCTCTCACCTTGTCTGTCTCACCTCCCTCTCTCGCTCCTCGCGCAAGCTCCCCTGCTGGGGTTCCTCGTTCAAAGCGGGTCGGAAAGAATAATAATAAAAAAAAAACCTTTTGTTGCTGGCTTCCACAGAAAAGGAGTGAATGATGGAGGAAAAATGAGTCAAAGGGGGTGGGTTATTTGAAAACACGCCCGCGCGTGTGCACACGGATCACAAAATGGTGAGCTAAGGTCCTCCCCTAGGGCACGAGCATGGATTAATGTGCTTGTCGCGATTATTTCATTTATAACTGTCCTGGACCTTT